>NC_056738.1:484797937-485097937 GCF_019279795.1 Protopterus annectens | reverse complement strand
GTTAATATTGCAACAGTAATCCTACTCAAACATCAAACAATATTGTAACTTCTTTACACACACCTGTACTATCTTGAACTGTAGCATTTTTTTACATGACTGAATCATTACTGTAACCAGGGCAGATTACATGTTTTGAATTCTGGATAGCTGCCTTGTATTTTTTTCTGAAGATACCCATAAAAGTAGCCACTAAGACAGCAGAAAATGTTGTAGAATACTATTTAAGGCCTGTTTTGATATTCTGCATCAGTCACCAGTAACACAGGTTTCTGCAAGAAACAAGTGTATTGTCAATTATCTTTACAATTGTCATTTGTCTGGAACGGAAGTGGTTATTCACTGAAGAATTAAGTTGTATGTTTCTTAATTGATCACTAATCCCAAATGATCACCTCTAAATCTGAGACTTTTAAAATATTTGGATTACGTTTGCTAGCCAGAAGTGGTAGAAATGTTTCCTTTGGCTCAGCTATTTGTTTCCTGTGAGATTTTCACTTTTTCCTCTGCATAACTAAAAGGCATGTCTTATAAAGCATACTATTTAAAAAAATGGTTTGAATGACTCAACTTAAAGCCCTGCCTAAAGAAAAAGGGGTGTAAACTGATGTAGTGAGGCTGTGTAAGCAGAACTAATCTTACTTAAAAGATGTGTGTAATTGGTGTGCTATTTATTGTGTGAAGTATATCATGAATATTGAAGAGGTGCCTGTTTTTGTGCATGTCTTACTTAAAGAAAGACCATTATTGCCCAAAGGTTGTGAATGGGTCTTGAGATAATTACGTTTTTAGATTTAATGCCTTGGGAAATGGAGTTGTTTTTGGATTTTAACTCCTGGTACTTTAATATTTTACCTTGTGACATCTTGAAGATTGCCAATATCAGTGTTAATTTGCGGTGAGTAAAAATGACAGTTAGTAGAAACTTTGGAGTAATAATACAAAATGTGAGTACACGGAGTTCAAGTGATAATCTAAGTGGAGTTTCTTCTTCTTTCGGCTTTTCTCGGTTAGGGGTCGCCACAGAGGATCACCTGTCTGCTCATGATTGGCAGTGGAGTTTTATGATGTCGAGTTGCCAGCCCGGCACCCAACCTTCCACTGAAGGCACACACTCGCACACACTCACACCTAGGTCCAATTTGGAGTGGCTTTATATGTGAACATTTGTAATTGCCCCCCCAGTTACAATGATTTAATCTAAAAGGAGGAAATTGGTACTGTTTTCTTTAAACATCCATATACCATTATATTCTTGATTAAAGTAGGTAGTGATTTAAAATAGGTTATACTGAGATTCTGAATGTGTACCAGAAAACTTAAACTCAGATGAATTTAGTGTGCTTTCTTGTAGCTGTACATGTACAAGTCTTTGAAGTCACAGCTGGTTCTATAAGTTGGTAAATAAATGAGATCACCAGGGCTGTATCAATAGGCTAATAAGAAACCTAGGTTTTATGTGTGTGCATGTGTGTATGTATATGTGTATGTGTATATAGCTATCTTTACTGTACATTTATTTAATCTTATCCTGACACCACCTTTGTTTTTATTTCCTTTCTTGCAGCATCCATCTTTGCATGGACTCGTGGCTTAGCTCACAGAGCAAAGCTGGATAAAAACAGTGAGCTCAACAACTTTGCCACAGCACTTGAAGAGGTCTGCATTGAGACCATTGAGTCAGGCTACATGACAAAGGACCTTGCAGCTTGCATTAAAGGTTTGCCAAAGTAAGTAAAACATTACTGACTTGTATACTACTGTGAACAGTACCTTGGTTTAATTAATTCTTGAAGCTGCTTTTTATTTAGCAGGAGTCTGACTGAACAACTAATATTTTGAAGTTAATATTTAAAACTGAAGTAAGACAAGCAAACGCACACAAATAATGACATCAGCAACTGTGCTGGCATTGATTAGGAATGTAGAAAGCACGTAACAGTCCAGCATAAATAGTGAAGAAATCACAAGCATCCCTGAAAGTGCTGCTTGAAAAAACATTCCACAATCCCCACACAGGTATGAGGTATGTTGTCTAGACTTGCTTCTTTACCCTTGGTGTGACACATTTTAGAACTACTTTATTATAGTTGTCTTGTTTAGTCTTTACTTTATACCAGATTGCCTTCCTTAACACTTCAGACCTTGCCAAAACTGTTGAGAGAAAAATATTTTTAAAACTTGAAGTATACATTTGGTATGGATGAGGAGTTAACAAAATGACTGTAACAGTGTGTTTCAACTAGTAGAGGTTTTGCAATTCTTGGAAATCCATAGTATCCAGCTCAGTTGGTTACATCCTTATACTGGGTATCATAATGTTTCTAAGTAAAACTGGAGTGTCCCTGTACATTTCTGTTCCCATTTCTCGCCAAAGAATTATGATAAAGAGGAAGCTATGCTTTTTACAGACTTGAACAGTTGAGGCATAACTTCTCTGCTGTGATACATTCTGTCAATGTTCACTTATAATTTTGTATACACAGGCTGTGTAGAAATGTTCTTGGCCTACATCTTACTTCAGTGTCTAGGGGTATACTTTTTTATTTTATTCTTTTCAAGTTAGAATCCTATATGATCCAGTCATGCCTTGCCACTGTTTTAATCTCAGTCCTGTTAATAAAGAGTATATTGTTCCTAAGAATATTCTTAATCATTGTAACAGTGATAAATGGTGCAGCCAGTATTCTTAAGACAAAATGATTTTGACTTTTATCTAGAACACCAAAAGACACAGGCCAATTGTCTATAAACTGCCTAATCTTATAGAAAGAGATAGTCTTAATGCAGCCAGAAATCTCTAGTTTATCTGGCATGTAAATGTAATTAAAAATCTTAGTTGCAAGGTGCATTCAATTCAGTAATAAGTGGACTTGTTAATATATTGATGGAAGCAATACAGAGGCTTAAAATTAACACTATAGCATTACATATTCATGAATGACTCATTGTTATACCATGAATAGTCCCTGGTTATAATCAATTTAATGCAAAGTCTCCAAGATGAATGTTTAAGCTTCACCTGCTAAGACTTCACTCTTTATCAGGCAATCTTGAATAAGTCTAACATCACCTTGAATGATTCAGTGCCATCCATCCCACTATTTCATAAAGTTAAAGAGAACTATGAACATAATTCCATCAGTTGTGGTGGTCTAATACTTCAAGAAGATTTGTTGAAGAGCTAGAATGTGAATTCTGATAACCAGATTCTAAGTTGGTTTACAGTAGCAGTATCCAAATAAGTATTGGATCTTTCTCAGGATATAACAAAATTGGTCTGTCCAAAAATGTTGTTCTAGGCAAGCATACATTATTTATATACAAAAAGTATCATTAGGAGTCCACTTAGGTTCCTAAGATCTGTGAGGAGAATTTAAATAAAGAAGGTATTGACCTTAATTGGGATAACTTTTCAAGTACTACAAATAAATGTATTCCTTTTTGATAACTTTTTATATACTCTGTTCATGATTAACTATAAGTTATAATACTTGAGACAAGTTGCACCTTATTGCAATGCCACCTTTCTGCAGTACTGATCCAGCTGCTATCCTGCACCTTTTTGGCAATTGCCACAATATTAATAACATTTGGAACAAGCTATTCAGGTTATTAAAGCAGCTTAAGGTTATTATCTCAAGACCCATTTGGTATTCATGTGTCCTAAGTATCAAGTCTGATAGTATCCTTAGCACTATGGCCACATCCTTATTGGTTAATTATCGTGTGATCAAAAATGGAATCACAGGAAAGAACACATTTTAAGAATATGGACAAAAGTAGCACAGAAGTTATTAAATCAGTTGAAATCCCTGTTACGTTTCAGAGATATTTAGTCACTGCACTCCTGAGTGCGTCATCCTTCAGATGAGACATTAACTGAGGTTCCATCTGCTTGAGTTGATGGTAGGTCAGGGTGAAGCAAATGATCCTATGGCACATATCAGAAAGATTAGCAGTCCTTTATTTATATAAAAAAACACATGTTCTATAGTTCCTTTTTCTTGTTAATGCAAACATACTCTATCACTTTCTCTTATGGGATATTTTACTGGCAGCTAATCTATTATCAGTTACCAGAAAAAAATCTTGATATTTTACTTTCTGATTACACCATTTGCTTCTTATTTTTGTAGCTTTAATTTTTTATCTGTTAGATTTTCCTATGGTTTTATATACTAATGTTTTATCATTACATTCTTTATACCACAGATTTCTATCTTCTACATCGTGAATTTTTATTTTCCACAAAATATTTTTTCATAGTAACATTTTATTTATTCATTTATACACTGTTTTTTTCTTACTCTTTTTTTACAGTACCCCCATATTTATTATACTTGTATTTATACTATTTTACTACTAATCTCTTACCTTTTTAATTTATCCACTTTTATACTTTGTACAAATTTAATGAAGCAGCATATAACACTGGGTTAATTAACCCTAAATCTCCTTACTCTTTATTTACATACAAAACTGGGTTTAATCTAGAACCCGATATAAGTGAAAAATTATCCAAAATAATTCCTTTTCATATACTGTTGGCAACATAAATACACTTGCAAAGTTTGCTATTTTTTCCCCATTAGTAATGCATTTATCAAATTAGCCTTTTTCCTGAATGATAATGTGTTCTCCAGAAAATACTTTTTTTGTTTCTTCTATAGTTTTTTCCCCATTGAATTCTACTTGTGTCTTTATTCCAAAATTTTATACTGAACAGAGAGATTTCATTCATTGTAAAATATATACCCCTATCTGTATTACTTCACCTAAACCTTTACTTTTCTCTTTATTTAAAACATCCCTATTTACCTCTAGACACTCATTTGTGCACATTATCACTTTTTGTATCCTTCTTTTTTGCAATTATTATAATGTCATCTGCATATTTTATCAGAACCAGAAATCTTAACCCTTGAGGTGTTATATACCCTACTTCCTTTATGATTTATTTCACATACTGTCACATTTATAAGTTAATGCAAAGAGTATACAGCTCATTGGACTTCCCTGTCTTACACCACTCTTCATATGTACCTTATGGCTTAACTAGCTATTAAACTCTGTCATACATAATTTCCTAACTTTCTCACTTATTATAGTCTTTCATTATTACCCATAAAATTTCATGTCCAATTGTGTCGAATGCCTTAAGATCTTGTGTCATGATTTTTGCTTCTTCCTTTCTATTCATAATAGCATCCACAATTTCTTTAATTATCATTAATAATTCTTAACAACCCTTTCCTTGACTATCTTGCATAATATTTTCCATTTTAGTTTCAAATCTATTTTGTATTATTTTTATAAAGATCATATCATGGGCTATGGGGCTCCATTTTTTAATTGTCTTATATCTTCCTTCTTCCATATGAATTTAAGTATTCCACTCATAACTTTTATACATAAAACCTTCATTTAACCATTCATTCAAAATCTTTAAAAAATGTATTTTTGTCAATCTCTTAAATTTTTATAAATTTCATACCTTATTCCATCTGGTCCTGTAGCCAAATCTGTGTTTACTTGTCCAAATACCTTATCTGTCTCATTTACAGAAGTTTCCTGTTCCAACTCTTTATTCTCTTTTTCTGTTAACTTTTTTACATACCATGTTTTTTCACTACCTTCTTTTTTCTTTAAACATTTCTTGTACTACACTATTCATAACCTTTTCCTGAATTCTTACCAATTTCTCCTTTTACATTTTTTTTATTTTTCACATCACTGTACCATCTTCCTTTACTAATCTCCGTAAGTAACTCAATACTTTTTCTTTGTAAAAATATCTTTGCTTATGTAACGATTGTATTTTTTCTTGATTTCTTTCATATATTTATTTTTCTTTGTGAAGGTACTTTCTGTCATTATGTTTCAAGTCTCCTGATGCTTCATTATATTTATATATTTTTTTTCTTTCTCTGCTTTTCTCGCATGATATTACCACTGTAAAAAAAAATTATTTTTATATTTTTCTGTAAATATCATCCACTATTCAGACCAAGTTTTATAAAATACTCTTGTTGTAATATGATCTTTCCACAAGTGTATTACTAAACTTTTTTCTTATCCATTCCATGCTTATTCTTTTATCCCTTTGCCTTTTTTATATATTGCTCTTTTTCTCTAGCCATATTGCAAGATGATCAGAAAATCCTGTTTAAACTACCTCCCATTTCCCTGTAACTAAACCTGATGCTATAAAATGCTATAAAATGCTATAAAAAAAAAGTCCATGAATTTTTATCCCACAGTTTTAACTTACCACATCTTATAGCTTCTAACATTTTTCTTGTATCATTTCCTTTCTTTGTATGCTTGCATCTAAAATCACAGTCTCCTGTTATTATAATGTTCATACTTATAGAACAATGTTCATACTTACAAGTACATAGTCTAAACTTTGATGTAATAAGCTTTTCCTTTCTTTACAATTAGTATAAACGCATAATGTTATAATTCTGTATACTTGTTCTTTTAATTTTAAATCAACAATGGTTAATCGTGACATTTTTGCTAAAGTTACATCTAATATTTTTCCTGTAGTTCTATAGAATACGGTTATTCCAGAACATCTAATTTCTCAGATTCTAGATTATCTTTCCTCCCCATAGATTTTGTTTGCATTCTTTCTTCATTTGTTAAAAAAATCTTGTGTTTTAATACAATTACAGCTACATCACATGTATTACACCACTCCAAAATCCCTGTTCTTACTATAGTCTTAAGACTGTTCACATTTGCAGAAAGCACTCTAAAATTTTCATTTTCCATTTTCCTTAAAAAAGAAATTATGTACTCGCCATAATGTTCCATCTGTGTTGTTGATCTTCATTCACCGTTTACCCTTGGGACTCAGTTCTGATCCTCAGAACCAGGTCGGCCGTTATACAGCTCACGCCAGCCAAAACCTCTCGAGCTAAGAATCTACCCACAATACCCCTCTCCATATTACCTCAGAATGAATTTGTAGCTACATAGAAAGACAGAAGGAAGAAGCCATGTCCAAGGTCAAACCTAGCAAGTTACCAGGGCAAGCATCCGATCCTCCAGGAAGTCTGCAGGGGGGTGCAAAAAATGAAGATTGACAACACAGTTGGAATGTTATGGTGAGTACGTAACTTCTTTAGTTGATGTTGTTAATCTTCATTCATCCTTTACCCTTGAGACAGAGTCCCCACCTATTTTAGTTCCTGGGTGGCCTTGTGGAATGATATTCCTGAGAGCCATAGAGCCAAAAGATGCTCTTCCCCTGGAGACTGTATACACTTTGTAATGAGTGATAAAAGTATGTGGAGTAGCCCATGTTGCTGCTCTTCCCGTGGAGACCATATACACTTTGTAATGAGTGATAAAGGTATGTGGAGTCGCCCATGTTGCTGCTGTGCATATTTCATCCATGGAAGCCTTGGAGTGGAAAATAGCTGACATGGCTATATATAGATCTGATGGAATGTGCTCTCTCACAGGAGTAGGTCATTTGAGATTTCTGTTATTGTATATGAAAGTAATACAGTCTCTTAGCCATTTTGACAGGGTAACTTTAGAAACAGATTTTCCCAGAGTTGGACTGGAAAAGGATACAAATAACTGGTTTGACTTTCTAGCTTCTTTAGTCCTGGTGAGGTAAAAATGTAATGGCCTATGAGCATCCAGCAAATGTAAGCATTTTTCACCTTTGTTGGAAAAATTGATTAGAAAACGGGCAAGTCAGTAGATTAATATTGGATTCTGAGACCACCTTAGGAAGAGAAGATGGGTTGGTTTTTAGTGAAACTGTATCCTTATGAAAAACCATGTATGGGAGTATTGAACATAAAGGCTTGAATCTCAGAAATTCTTCTGGCAGAAGTAATGGCAATCAGAAAGAGTTTTCCATGAGAGAAATTTTAGGTGGCAAGTCGCTGCCAGTTCAAATGGGGGGAGTACCAAGGACTGTAAAACTAAAGTCAGATCCCAAGGAACTAGAGGGTCTTTAAACAGAGATTTTAATCACAAAATTCCTTTAAAGAACACTACAGAACTGGTGGGAAGCTTACGAAAGGTCCTCAAAGCCATTATGGAAATTAGAAATGGCAACTAATTGGACCTTGATTGTGGAAGCAGAAGCTCCTTGGTCAAAAAAGATGGCTAAAAATTCAAAAATTTTCCAACTGGTGCCGAGAAGGGGTTGAGATTATTATTGCGTGGCCAGATTGAAAATCTCTTTCACTTGCTAAGGTAGAATTTCCTGGTGGATATTCTGTGGGAAGCCAGTAGAATTTTTTGAACTAGGGAAGGTAAATTATTCTGCCTGGTGACTAATGGAATTGGAAGAACCAAGCTGTAAGCTTGAGGTTTTGCAGATTGGAGTGCAGCAGTCCCTGTGGGTGAGACAGCAGGTCCATAACTAAGTCCAGAATCCATGGATGGTGGATTAGATGAGGCCAAAGGAAGGGGAAACAGACTTGTCAGGGCCAGAAGGGTGGAATGAGAATCACTCTGCTTCTCAACTGCTGGCTTTTTTCAAAAAGAGGGGAATGAGAGGAAAGGGGGGGGCATAGAGTAGACCCAAGGGTCAATGGAAAAGAACAACATCTCTTGGGGACTCCTCTTGAGGGAAGATTAGGGCAAACTAGTTGCTGCATTTGTTGCTCAGAGGTGATGCAAAGAGGTCGCAGCAAGGCTGGCCCCAGTGACAAAAAAATCTCGTTCGTTACTCTGGGAGTGAGAGACCACTCGGGAGTGAGAGACCACTCGTGAGGCAGGAGAATGCATCTGCTCAGTTTGTCTGCAATTACGTTTGAGCTCCCCAGGATGTGCATTGCTATCAGAATGTGGTTGGAGGATATCGCCCATTGCCACACTCTAAGGACCTCCTGACACAGAGGATAAGACTTGGTTCTACCATACATTCTGGTGTACCAGACTACCAACATGTTGTCTGGTTGAATAGCAGTTGTTCCTAGAGGGAGGGCAGATTGAAAGGCTTGCAGTGCTAACAGCACTGTCCTCAATTCCGGGACATTGATATGCAGGTTGGTCTCTATCGGGGACCAAGTGCCTTGGACTGTTCTTCAAAGATACTGCCCCCCCCACCCCATCTGGGAGGCATTCATGATCACTATGGCCTTGGGTTGAGGGGGAATGAAGGGACAGCCCAAAATAATTTCCTCAGATTCCATACACCAGGATAAGTCCTTCGTGCAGCGACTGGTGATAAAAATTGGGTACGTCATTGCATGGGTTAAGATAAACAATTGTGATGCTAGAAGCCATTGTAACAGCCTCGTGTGAAATCTCGCTAGTGGAACCAAGGTAATGGTCATTGCCATGAGCCCTAAAGCTTAGAGGACTAGAAGAGCAGGAACCCTGTTTCTACAGAGAATGGCTTGAACTTAGGATCTTATCTTTTGAAGCCTGTGAAGGGAAAGGGAAGCTACGCAAGCGATGGTGTCCAGATAGGCTCCTACGAACTCTAGATTTTGAGTGGGACTTAGTTGGGATTTTGCTTGATTTATTGTAATGCCCAGATGAGTTAACAGGTGCAGAATTAAGTTGTATGCTTGAAGCAGTAGATGCCTGGTGGAAGCGGTGATGAGCCAGTCTAGATAAGGAAACACCCAGAATCCGTGCAGTCTCAAGTGAGCTGTGACTGCTGCCATGCACTTGGTGAACACCCTGGGGCCTGTGGTGAGATTAAATGGCAGCGCACTCTGAATTGAAAATGACTGGCTCTTAGTCAAAAGTGGAGAAACCTTCTGGAGCATTTGTCCATTGTTATGTGGTAGTATGCGTCTCGAAGGTCTGTACAGCACATCCAATCATCTTCCTCTAGAAAGAGGAGTATAGATTAAACTGTGACCTGACCAACCGAAATTTTACTTCCTGAACAAACTTGTTCAGAAGGCTGAGATCCAAAGTTGATCTCAAGTCCCCTGTCTTTTTTGGCACCAGAAAGAACCTTGAGTAAAACCCGGATCCTATCTGGTCTGGTGGAACTTCTGGGATGACTCTGTTTGTTCAGCAGCTTTTGAATCTCTATGGCTGCTTGGTCCCTCTGATTGGGTGGAACATCGAGGCGTCTGTGTTTTGCTCTTGGAAAAAGAGTGAGGGGGATATGATAACCTCTGGTAATGATCTTCTACACCAACGTATTGGAAGTTATTTATCACCAGGCTGTCGAATGCAGTGAAAATCTTCCCCCAACTGCTTCCAGAAGTAAGCAATCCGCCATCCTTTCAGGAACACTGGTAGCATTGCCCAAAGGAAGAATCTCTGATTTTGTGGACCACCTCTGCCATGGGGTCGGCGTCTTTCTTTACAGCTCCCCCCTCTACCCAAGGGAAGCCACCACCAAGTGCATCCTGAAAAGGCCTTCGTACTTTTTAAACCACATCTTTCTGCTTCTGAGTCATAGAGTAGGACAGTTGAGGAGCAGAAAATCATATGCCCACTGCAGATAGGGTCTTTCCATCCTTCTCGTACCTGCCTAAAGTTTCTTTGACTTTGGGACCAAATAAAGACTATCCATTAAATGGGAGCATTGACAAAGGAAGACTTAAATGGCTCCACAGACTCTCACAAGTGCATCCAGGCATGACTCTTTACGGTAGTGCCTGAACCTGCTGCCATCGTCATCCCTTCAGCTGCATGTACAATGAGCATCATGGACGAGTTAGAAATAGACTACAGGGTGGCTAGCTGGGAGGCGACTTTATCCTGCATGTCCTCAGACGCAGCTCCTGTGAGTGTATCTGACAACTCCTTGATCAGATCCCTCTAGACCCCTAGTGAAATGTGCAATAAATTTCAAAGACCTTTGGGCAAAAGGGCATATACCCGTTTTTCAAATCTGTCCATCATCCTAGACTCTCAGTTAGGGGGACGAAAGAATAGTTATGTAAAACCTTACCATAACCATAGATGTCCTTCCCTTCCATGTTGCAGTATTCTTACTGTGGGATTCTTTGCCTCAGGTGAACCGAACTTCGGCTCCTATACAAAAGCTTAAGCCTGGTTGCTGTTGGTATGTGTGATGTCAAACACAGGGCCATAAACCAGGTACCTTAAATGTGACGTTTGCACGGACAGACCTTAGAACTAACTGCCCAGTTGAACAGTAAACTAAGTAGAGCCAATTGGTGTCTTCCAGACTGGTGAAATACCATGGGCTGTGTAGTGTGACCAAAGTCTGTGTGGTGCCTCAGGGTGTCCCAGAGACAGGTGAAAAGAAATGCAGGGGTTAGGTGGGAGGGAAGGAATACTGCAACATAGAAGAGAAGGACATCTATGGTTATGGTAAGATTTTACACAACTATTCTATGTTCTTCTATTCCCATGTTTCAGTATTCTTAATATGGGAGAGTACCACAGCTTAGGAAGGGTGGAGGTAGAGGTAGCCAATTAAGAAATCACCTGAAGGATTGCCCTAGCAAAACCTGCTCTGGCTCTGGAGATATGATCCAATTTGTAGTGTCTGATAAAGGTGTGTATAGAGGACCAGGTGGCTGCCTCCATGATGGAGGCTGTGTCTAGGCCCATGAAGAAGGCCTTGGAGGATGCTACAGCCCTAGCAGAGTGTGCTCTTACCCCCTGAAGTAAATCGTTGCCATGGTAGGAGTAGCAGAAGCAAATTGTTTTCCTGATCCAACAGGAGATGGTTTGTTTGGAAACTGCCTTACCCAGGGCCCATGGATGAAAGGTTACAAAGAGTCGATTAGATTTTCTAATGGTCTTAGTTTTGTCCAAGTAAAACCTTAGCTGCCTGTAAACATTCAGGGAATGGAGTATTCTCTTGCTATCATTGGTAAGAGAGGGAAAGAAGATGGATAGGTGAATGGACTGATTTAATGATAGCTTATTGACTACTTTGGGGATGAAGGAAGGGTTGGTGTGCAGGGTCATCCTGTCTTTGTGGAAGATAGTGTAGGGGGGGCATGCCATGAGAGCCTGTAACTCTAATACCCTTCTGGCTGAGGTGAGAGGTGCCAGCAGGATTGTTTTCCATGTGTACATTTGTAGTGGTGCAGAACTAGCTAGTTCAAATGGAGCCAGTGTGAGATTTTCCAGGACAAAGTTTAGGTCCCATGGCGGTGGGATAGGCTTCCTCGGTGGTCTGATGTGCAAGACCCCCTTCAGGAACAATTTAACATCTAGCCTGGAGAGGTTAGGAGAGGAGGGTCTAGGGATAAGCAGGCAGAGATAGCAGAAAGATGTACTTTCACTGAAGAGTGTGAAAGGCCTGCCTTGATAAGTTCATACACCTAAGCTATGACTAGGGGTACATCCGCTAGAAAGGGATCCCTAAGCCTTTAGATTTGGAGAATCTTTCCCATTTTAAAATGTAGGATCCCCTTGTGTTAGGTTTCCTGGCCTGCCTCAGGACAGAAACCATGTTCGAGTGAGTCTGTATTAGATAATCGAACTTTCAAAAGTTTGAGTGTCATATGGTCGGCACCATATTATTGAACTTTTAAAAGTTTGAAAATCTAAAAAAAATAAATAAGCTACACAAATAACCTACCTAAATATTTTAAGCAGGGGGCAAGCCCCCCTACACCCCCACGCTCTTTAAATATACCAACTCAGAGAATGCACTACAGTGGAGAAAAGGGAAATCTTCCCATTCTGTGCTGTACGGAGATCTCCTTTAAAACATTCAAACTTTCAAAAATTCAATCATATGGTGTCGACCATATGACAGTCAAACTTTTGAAAGTTCATTCATTCAATATAGACCCCCTCTAAGTAGTGGTGTCTGAAGGGTATTAAAAGTTTATCACCCAGAGTGTGAGACACAGCATCTTCAGATGAGGGTGGATGAGAGATCCCTTCTGCTGTGTGAGTAGGTCCACCTTGTGGAGTAAATTGTGGTGATTGCCCTTGGCGAGGGATAGTAGAAGGGGGAACCAATGCTGCCTTGGCCAAAAGGGAGTCACCAGCAAGATTTTTGGATTGACCCTCCTGATTTTTAGAAGGACCTTCTGAATGAGATTAAAGGCATACCAAAATCATCCCTTCCATGAGAAGGTGAAGGCATCCACTCTCCAGGCTAGTAGGGAGTGGTCCTTGGTACAGAATTTTCTCAGTTGTCTGTTCTGGGGGGAGGCAAATAAGTCTGTTTGAGGTGTGCCGCACTGATGGACAATGTCTAGAAAAACTTCTCTGGGAAACATCCACTCATGATGCAGAGAGAATGATCTGCTGAGACCATCTCCTTGGTGGTTGTTCTGGGATGGGATGTGGACTGCCTGCAGAGATAATTTGTTTTGTGAGGCTAGTTCCCAAATCTGCATTGCCATTCTACAGAGGAGGTAAGACTTGGTCCCCCCATGTTTGTTGATGTACCGCATGACCATGGTGTTGTCTGTGAAGATTTGAAGGGGGCCTGGCTGTAGTAGGGGGAGAAAAGCTTTCAGGCTAAATGAACTGTCGTCATTTTCCTTATCTGTTTTTTCAGGAGGGGTGCTTGCCAGCATTCTTGCACCTTGAGGCCCTTCGTGGTAGCCCCCCAGCCCAGATCTGAGGCATCTGTGTGCATATGTTGAACTGATGTGGGGGATAGGAGGGGAAGGCCTGTGTTCATTTGAACTTGTTGAATCCACCACCATAACTCTGCCATTAGGCAGGGTAGGAAGGGTATCTGGAACTCTAGAGGGTGTCTGTGTTGGGACCATACATTCTTTAGAAACCATTGTAGCTTCCTCATGTTCATCCTGGCTAGTGGTAGCATAGGAATAGTGGCTGCCATAAGATCCAGAAGTCGCATGAATTGTCTTGCTGACAGTTGGTGGGTCTGGATATGATCCTGGAAGTGGTCTGTTAGGAAGATTACCTTGTCCTGAGGAAGGAATGCCTTCATCAGGTCTGTTTGGATCCTGCATCCCAGGAAGATTTTGTCCTGCTCTGGTGTAAGGGATGATTTGGGGAGATTGAGTGTGAACCCCAACCCTTGTTGTAGAGACATGGAAAACTGCAGATGTTTTTTTTAGGGTGTTTTCTTTCTCTGCAAGAATGAAAATACTGTCTAGGCAGGGGTAAATTTGAATGCCCTTGATCCTGCAGTAGGCTGTGACGGGAGCTAGGCATTTGGTGAAGACCCTGTGTGCAGTGGATAAACCAAAGGACATTGCAATAAATTGAAAGTGAGAACAGAGCCAAGCAAAATGTATTTTCTGTGAGTGGGCTGTATAGGGATGTGGAGGTAGGCCTCCTTCAGGTCTAGAGTGGCCATGACTGCTTGGGATGGCAATAGTGGAAGGGAGGTCTGAAGGGATAGCATTCTGAAGGAAGGGAGATTTAGGAAGAGGTTTAGAAAAGACAAAGCCAGGATTGGCCTCCATGATCCATCCGTTTTTGGTACTAGGAATAACCTTGAGTAGAAATCTTTTACTTCTTCTCCTGAGGGGACAGGTTCTATGGTTCCATGGCCAGTAGATCCTGCATAATGTGAGGAATAAGGTGTAGTTGTTTTTGGAGGGGAATGGAATGCCCCATTGTGTGGGCCTTTCTTTCCAAGATGGGAAATATTCCTTTTCTACTGTTGCCAGAACCCAGCGATCTGAGGTGATTGTTCTCCAAAAGGGCAGGCAGTGGGGGAGATGGGCAAGGCAGTCACGCATTGTTGGTACTATTTCTGTCTTGAAAGGGCTGTCTGTAGGTAGGCTGAAAATAGGCGGGCCTGGAAGAGGTTTGCCTCCTGGTTCCTTTCCTATGCCTGGAAGAAGGAGTTGCAGTGGAGGGGGTTCTTCGGACATAGGAGGTCTTAGCTGGATAGTTTCTGTAGTACTTTGGTGTATGAGATACCAGAAGGTGTTTTAATGTCTTGTAGCTCCTTGCTATTCTCCTGAAGGTTTTTAAACCGTTCAGCAGGCTGTTTTCCAAACAGGAAGCTGTGGTCTAGTGGGGCATCCAGAGTTTTAGATTTTAAATTTTCAGGCAGTGGTTGTAGCTGAAGCCATGAATATCTGCGAAGCACAGATGCATATGCAGCATGTCTAACAGAGGCCTCTGCAACATCATAACTGCATATAATCGAGTGTCTGGCTACCTGGGATGCCAGGGTCAGTTTTGATGCTACTTCTGTCTTGTTGGGAGAGTCATGCATGGAGGATAGAAATGTAGATGCTTGGGATACCAAGTCCAAGGCCTACCTAATCATATGGTTTGATAGTTAATGGCTCTGAAGGCTAGGGTGGAAGAGGTATAAACCTTCTTGCCTAGCCTGTCCATATTCTTGCTATCCTTGTCAGTAGGCAGAAGGGACGAGGATGGAATCTGTCTTGATTGCTTGTCAGGCCACAGCTATCACTGCAGGGTCTGCCAAGGGGGGGTTTAACAAGAAATTTGTGGTCATCATTGCACCTTATAGAAATGATCGGGTCTCTTAGGAGCAGGTGATGATGACGAGGAAGAAACTTCCTCTTCTTCCTGTGAAGTGGGAGGTGGAACAGAAGTAGCTGAGGCAGGCCTTGGGCTAAGCACTGGGATAGTGGAGGGCGAGGAGGCCAAGGGCCTAAGGGCCATGAAGGCCTGCATCAATGACTGTATAAAAGATTAGGAGTCAGGTAGTCCTTCAGAACAGGGAGAAAGATGTTTGCTTTTTTGCTTTCTTTTTAAAGGGATAGTTTTGGGAAAAGGCCTAGTTTCAGGGCCTGAGCTAAGGAAGAGGATTTGGATCTCTGTATCCCAGACAAGCATCCTGTGGAGCCTGGTTCCCTCTCAACTTTGGTAGAAACCGACATATGAGTAACCTCCACAGACGTGCCACCCTGTACTTCAGAAACGACTTCCTCAAGGGGAGCCGATGAAGTAGATGGCTCTAGCAGACGCCCCTCAACCCCTATATTGGCAGTTGGTGGGGTGTCTGATGGAGGGGCAGAGGTAGTAGACTGTGAAAGCTTGGCCTTTTTTCGTGGTGGTTCCATCTGGGCATTCAATTCAGGATTTATCCTAAGCGCTAACTTTTTAACCCTCTGATTTTCCAATATAGATTAAGGGCGGCTAGGTGGCTTCTAAGCATTTTAGGGATGGAGGATTGGCAAATGGCATGGGAGGTATGGTCGTGTTCCCGGCCTAAACAGAATACGCAATGGTCATGGGCGTCCTTATGTGGAATTTGACATCCGCATCGGGATTTCCCCTTCTTAGTGGACATTGTCTAAGGACAAATAAGCAAACCAAGCTCAAGCAATAATAAATTTTAAGAACTCCCCAATGGGGTACTTAGCTTTAGACATCTTGATATTAGAGGAGCGATGAGATTGATCTGACGTTCGAATGTGGCAGAAATGTTTTGTGGTCTGTGTGTGCAGGCGTCACATTTAAGGTACCTGGTTTATGGCCCTGCATGTGACATCCCATGCACCAACAGCAACCAGGCTTAATCTTTTGTATAGGAGCCAACATTCAGGTCGCCTGAGGTGGAGAATCCCAGAGTAAGAATACTGCAACATGGGAATAGAAGGACATCAGTGGGACTCTCGATGAGTTCCTCCTTGGTGGCTACCGCCACCACCATAGCATCTACTGGTAAACTCTTACCCCAATGCTGGTGGTGTAGTGGAGCTGAGAGAACTTTGTCGGGTCTCCAGGGAATTGGCTCTGTGGAATCAGGAGCCTTCCATGCTTGCTGCGCAGTCAACTTGATAAGATCCTCAGCAGGAGGGGTCACCTAAGAAGTAGATGGGAGAGCACCAAAAGCTTGGAAGTACATGGATTCCTCATAAGTAGGGTCTTTGGGCTGCCAATTACCCCTCTGTTTAAGGATCAGTAACATCTTCCGGGGGTGGCCAGGAGGACCCTCCCCATCATCGAAGTCCATGTCTTTGGTGACAGATTCCTCTGGAGAATCTAAGTGCTTCCTATTACAGGTCTTTTTCCGGAGTGGTTCCTCAGTGGGGATCTCTGAGGAGGACTCTGAAGAAGAGGGACCCTGCACAGGGGTAGCTTGGAGATTTGGTACTCACTGCCCGGGCATGGAGGATGGTGGTAGCTCTGACCAAGGAGTCTGTGAATAAAACTCTGACACAGAAAGGGGCCTCCTAAGAGCCTGTGGAGGTCAACACCCTCTCCATTACTTGGAAGGCAGGCCCCCCTGTAGAGGGATGGAAGCCCAGAAACAAGAAGGACAACATTGGAATCAGGGTCACATCTCGTGCCAAGAGACCCACTTCTGAAGCAGGAGCTGAAGAAGAGCCCACAGCTGTCGAAGTTCCCAGAGTCAAGAATGACTCCATATAAAATGCTGGAGCCTATCAGATACACTGGGACCTGACAGCAGAGCTATGGCCCCGGGAATCTGTCGGCTCTGAAGGAACCAAAGAAGTCAAGGCAGATCTTGCAACCAAAGGACTGTAGGCACCAAACCATCTGGAACCGGATGGATCAGAGTGGGAAGCTCTAAGCCATCCGAGGAGTTAGAGGAGGAAGATTCAATGGAGTCTTGGGAGGAAACACCCCAGCTCCAGAGGGGAAGAGGGGTTTGGCAGGAGACAGAAGGACCCCTGGCCACTAGGAGCTGATCCACTAACCTCATGACATCTACTTCAGCGAGACTTCTAGAGGAACAGACAGATAACCCAGAAGGGGATTCTGGCCTTTTGTCCTAAGTGTACATATTAATTCTGATTTCGGCACCAATGGGGTTTGCAGTGTATGCTGTGGTGCAGTAGAAGAGTTAGTGCCAAGTGGGAAACCAAAGAAGTTTGTGCTGGTGAGACTGGCACCGAGGTACGTGGTGCCAGAGTGGATGGTGCCAAAGGAGAAGTCTGTTCTGAAAGTCTCAGAACCCTAGCCTTTGGTTCCATAGAAGTGGTTGGAATGGAAGGTTTATGCTTTTTTGGCCTCTGGTAACGAAGAAGTCTGCACTGAGTGGCTTGTCTTGGTACCATATACTATTTTAGAAAGTGACAAATCACCCTTGGATATGTCTTTTTTGAAGGAAGACTTGATTAGCCCTTTCAATATTAATTTATTCCATCGTTCTACCAAAGCCTGGTTACTGAAGGCCTAGCAGACAGAAAATTCCTGGTCCAGATGGGCTGGGCTTAAGCAATATACACAGGAAGAGTGCCAGTCAGAGTTGGGCATCTTTTGTCCACAATCCTGGCATTGTTTAAAACCCGTAGTGCCTTTTGACTTTTCAACCATGTTGACCAACTGAAGGAAGGAGAGCCAATGTGCAGGAGCGCACACACACACACACACACACACACACACACACACACACACACACACACACACACACACACACACACACACACACACACACACACACTCATAAGCAAACAGGCAGAATGGAAACCTACCAACTATGGTAGACAGAGTTACCAAAAGATTGGTAAAAGAAGATATCCTTCTATTCCCATGTTGCAGTATTCTGTATATGGGGTTTATCCCTTCAGTCTCGCATGTGTATGGCCAGTATTCAAAAGCTTTCACTCCCTCTATGGTGCGTCAGATGTCAGGCAAGGCGGAGGAACGTGGGCCATAAAAGTGAAGTTGGCACGCACCAGCCCTCAGAACTTTTCAACCACCATTCGTATGCTAGGTGTTCCTGCTACCGCTGATGTCGCAATCGTTTTTGAGGTAAGTACCCCTTTGGGGAACCGTTTTTCAGTCCTTTCTTATTGTAACATTGCTTGTTAATATCATCCAGAAAGGGAAAGTGCCAGTGTGGACACCAGATCCTTCATTAAGGACACCCACAACAAGTGTTTCTTCTGTTTAGGTAGAGCTCACAATTATAAGGCCTGCCTGATTTGCCTGGCGTTCATGCCGAAAACTCTGCTTAGCTGGTTGCATGCGTTAACTTTGTATCTTGAGAACCAACGCCTGAAACTTCTTACGATTAGA
Source organism: Protopterus annectens (assembly GCF_019279795.1). Taxonomy (NCBI): domain Eukaryota; kingdom Metazoa; phylum Chordata; order Ceratodontiformes; family Protopteridae; genus Protopterus; species Protopterus annectens. The sequence continues at coordinate 485,079,091 of NC_056738.1, read as the reverse complement.
ATGGAAGGTCTTGCCGATGTTCCCCCAGAACCGCCTAAGAAGAAGGCCAGAACTTTACTGCCTTCGACTTCTGATGAGCCTCAGCCACCCGACTCCTAGCCTGTGGCCGACATAGGCCTGGTATCGGGAATGGGTTCCAAATCCACTTCTGCAGAGGTCGTGGGCACCATCCACAGATGAGAGCACATTTGCCGAGGCTATGATGATGACCAGCAATTCATGGGGAGTCGTCAGAGACCTCTGCTCCTTTACAGTCCCTGGTTTCTATGAAACTAGCCACCACTTCTTTAAAAAGAGGGGAGAAGAGAAAACATATTACTCCCTCTTCTGAAAGCATGCCTGACAGGCAGGCCTTCAGTCAGAGCCTGTTTAGTGCCTGTATGGCATTGAGGCCTACATCTTCCACCTGCACCCCTCTCCCTCTCCTAAGCCCTGGGCCAATGCATACAGATCAACCTCCTAGGGATAAGGAGGTCCTTTCAGACTTCTCTGAAGAATCCCTCTCCTACAATTCACAGCTTTCATCTCCTTTGGGATATGGATCCCCTGAGAAAGAGTCCCTGGAACCTGATTCCCCACTGGAAGATTTAACATTTAGTGAGACCATTAGCAGGTTGAAGGAACATTTCAAATGCGATTCCTCAGAAATGTCTGAGGTACAGAAGAGGTATTATAACCGCATTTAAATGGAAACACCTAGCCCATCTGCTCTTCCTCCCATCCTCCCAGCCTTCTTAGATGCCTTTTCTTTGGCATCCACTAATCCTGACTCTCAGTATCCAAACTACAAGCCCTTATGGCTACACCACCCTTTCTAGTTTTCCACAAAGACAGGGTTACTCTTGGGACAAATCCGTCCTTCATGCCCAAAGTAGTCAATGATAGGTTTCTAAATCAAGAAGTTATGTACTCATCGTAACATTCCATCTGAGTAGTTATAATTAATTTTTCTGCAACCTGTGGGTATACGAATCCGTATCGGATCCGAGCCGGCAACTTTTTTCTAGCATCTGCTCCAAGCTCCGAGCTCTTCCTCTTACCCATAATGCCCTACCATCTCCTATCTTTCCTCAGATCGAGTTTGCTGCAGCTGACAATATATATGCAACTCAACCCAATAACCAACCTGAAAACAGGATAAGGTCCGGGGGATGAAGGGAGGAAATGTTGCAGGAAAAATGAAGTATAACTACTACGATGGAACGTTATGTTGAGTACATAACTTCTTTATCTGAAGTAGTTAACTTCATTTTATCTGCAACCTGTGGGACAAAGTCCCTAGCTACTCCGATCCTGGGAGGTCCTTATGGAAGGATATTCCTGAGCACCGCAGAGCCAAAGGATGCTCTACCCCTCAAAAGTAGATCCAATTTGTTATGGGAAATGAAGGTATGTGAACTGGCCCATGTCGCTGCTGTGCAAATATCGTCCAAAGGTACCCTGGACCAAAACGTAGCAGAAGTTGCCATGGACTTGGTAGAGTGAGCCTTAACTATACCAGGAGGTAATAAACCTTTTGCTTTGTAAGCATGAGAAATGCAAAGAGTGATCCATCTGGCTAAAGAAACTTTAGAAATAGCTTTTTCCATAAAAGCTTTGGAAAAGGAAACAAACAATTGGTCAGTCTTGCAGAAAAACTTTGTTCTGTGAAGATAAAAACGAAGTTGTCTATGAACATACAACAAATGGAGTTTGTATTCACCTTTATTTTGAAAGTTGGGAAAGAAAACGGGCAGATTAATGGACTGGTTTGTTTGCTTCAGATGCCACTTTAGGTAAGAAGGAAGGGTTAGTACGGAGAGAAGTCCTATCCTTATGGAAGACCAAATACAGAGGCACGGCAGACAGAGCTTAAAGCTCAGAAACTCTGAAGTGATGGCGACTAGGAAAGTGGTCTTCCAGGACAAACATTTTAAGTCCACTGAAGCTGCAGGCTACTAATGCCTGTAAAACAAAAGTAAGGTCCCAAGGAGGTACAGAGTCCTTCACAGGGGGCCGTAGCAGAAAAGTATCTTTAAGAAAAGCCTTACACAAGCCTAGAGGAGGCTAAGGCCATGTTGTCTTCGTCAACGTGAAAACTGGAAATGGCTGCCAATTGTACTTTCACTGTGGAGGAACTAGCTCCTTGCTGAAAGATACCAGACAGGAAGTCCAACACCGCTGAAACAGGAGCTGTAAAGGGATCTATTTCTCTTTGATGCCCAAATGGAAAAGCGCTTCCATTTACTGCAATATAGTTTTCTAGTGGAGTCTTTGAGAGGCCACTAGAATTGATTTAACCTGGGATGAAAGACCGGGAGTCCTGGTGATTAACGGAACTGGAGCAGCCAAGCTGTTAACTTGAGGCTGCCCAGATCGGGTGGACGTGTCCCTGTCGGATGGGAGATTAGATCTGGGCAGGGATCCAGAACCCACGGGGGAGCTAATAGATGAGACCAAAGGAATGGGAATCAAACCTGGCGAGGCCAGAATGGGACAATGAGGATCACTTTGCACCGTAGTCTGCAAGCTTTCTGAAGAAACTTCAGAATGAGTGGCAATAGTGGATAAGCATACAGAAGCCCGGGGGGGCAAGCATGGACTAGAGCGTCTCTGGGGACTTCTCCTAGTGAGAGAATCAGAGCGAAGAACTCGCTGCACTTCCCGTTGGAAGGAGATACAAAGAGATCGCAGCAGGGCCGACCCCATGCCAGGAAAATCTCCTCCGCTACTGACTGTTGCAGAGACCACTCGTAAGGCATCAGAATGGCCTGACTCAATCTGTCCGCTAAAATGTTGGAGCACCCCGGGATGTGCATTGCTATCAAGACATCGACCGGTGGAAGTCACCCATTCCCACACTCTCATGGCCTCACGACATAGAGGGTAGGATCTGGTTCCCCCTTGCTTGTTGATATACCAGACGACTGACATGTTGTCTGACTGAATTGCAATCAGTCCGAGAGGGAGGACTGTATGAAAGGCTTCTAACGCTAAAAGTACTGCCCTCATCTCTAGAACATTTATGTGCAAATTGGTCTCTGTCTGGGACCATGTGCCTTGGACTGTCCTTCTCAAACAGTGTCCCCGCCCCACCCGAGTTGGGAGGCATTCGTGGTCACTGTGGTTTCTGGAGTTAGGAATACCTTCATCTGCAAAGTGTCTAACCGTGCCCCAATGAAGTCTAGAATTTGTACTGGTTGCAAATGGGATTTGTGAACATTGACTGTAATTCCCAGTAGGTCTGCTAACCAAATGAAATAATCTTGGGCTAGACGCAAGTGATGCTTGTTGTGCACAGCGAAGAGCCAGTCGTCCAGGTAGGGAAACACCTGAATACCCTGAAGCCTCAGGTGGGCTGCTACAACTGCCATTACCTTGGTGAACACCCTGGGGACTGTGGTGAGACCAAAGGGTAGGGCCCTGAACTGAAAGTGACTGGCCCCCAGCCAGAAGCGCAGAAACCGCCTGGAGCTTCTGTGTATTTTGATGTGGTAGTAAGCATCCTGAAGGTCTAACGAGCACATCCAGTCGCACTCTCAGAGATAAGGTAGAATGGACTGTAGAGTGACCATCTGGAATTTCTGTTTTGCTACCGACAGGTTTAATGTTGACAGGTCTAGAATGGGCCTGAAGTCCCCCATCTTTTTTGGCACCAAAAAGAACCTTGAGTAGACGCCTAATCCGGACTGATCAGGGGGGACCTTTTCGATGGCTCGTTTGAGAAGCAGCTTTGAAACCTCTAGAGCTGTGGCCTCCCTGTGAGTGGGTGGAACTTCCAGGAGGTGTTTTGTAATGTTTGGAGGGGCAATGAAAGGAATAGAGTAACCTCTGGGTATTATCTGAAGAACCCAGCAACCTGTTGTAATGAACTCCCATGCCACTGGGTGTAAGGACAATCGTCCCCCGACTGCCTCCAGAGTAGGACAGTCGGGCAACCCCTCACGACTGCTGACCGGGTCTCTCAGAAAAGGGTTCCGTAGACCCGAAATTCATGGGGCCCCCTGTACCTCTGGGTTGGCATCGATCTTGTCCCACTCTGCCTTTGGGGGAATAGCTGTCCTGAGAATCCCGGGAAAACTGAGATTTTCGGAACCACATCTTCTTCTCCCCTCTTTGATTCCTAGAGAAGGACCGCTGAGGGTTAGAGAAGCGGACTCCTACGGCAGACAGTCTTGCCGTCCATTTTGTTCTGGACCAGTGTGTCACATACTGTCTTCCCAAAGAGGGAATAGCCGTCGTAGGGAGTGTTGATAAACGACACCTTGAAAGGGTCTTCGAACTGACACAATCTGAGCCAGACATGACACCTCATGACTATGCCTGTCCCAGCCGCTCTAGCTGCTCCTTCTGTGGCATGGGAAAGTAGCCACATAGATGTATTTGAGACGGACTTCAGAGTAGACATTTTTGCCGAGAACAGCTGTTTGTCCTGCGGCGATAAAGACACTGGGGGCAGCTCAGTGAATTCCGAAGCAAGGTCTCACTGAAGTCTAATCACATGTGCCAAATAATTCAAGAGCACAGATAGAAAAGGTCGCTGAAGAGTATACACACTTCCCAAAGATATCCACCAACCTGGACTCCTTGTCTGTAGGGTGGACTAAGGAATTCTCCTGTGCTAGTTTCTTCGTTGTGGCCGCTGCGACCAACAGAGCATCGACTGGGGCTCCTTTCGACCAGGGTTGTGTATCCGAAGGAGGAGATAAGACCTTGTCAGGACATTTGGGGATGGGGTCTACGGTGTTGGGCTCCTTCCATGCCCTTGTGGTGATGAGGTCCACCAAGGGTTCTGCTTGTGGGGACACCCAGAAAGTAGATGGGCCCATGCCAAAGGCCTCCAGGAACACGGACTCATCCCCAGAAGTTTTTGGGGCTGACCAACCTCCCTTCTGGCGGAGGATTTCCATAATTTCTCAGAAGGAAACGTCTTCGGGAGGTGACCTGCGGGAACCTTCTCCTTCATTTAAGTCAGTGTCAGTGGTGAGGGACTCTGGGGGAGTCCAAGTGCCTCCTTTTGCACTTGCGCTTGCAGTGGCCCTCTTCAGTGGGACTTTCAGAAGGGGATCCGCAAGCCACAGGGGTTTCCTCAGGGAAAATGACCTGGGGATTCTCTGGCATGGGCTATCCCTGAGACAGGATGAAGGGAGTCATCACCAAGTCCAGGGGGGCCTGGGTGGTATCTGAGGGAAAGGGCTAGGGTCTCAATCCCTGGGAGAGAACCCTCTCCACCACTTCGAAGGCTGAAGGAGAAGTTCTCCCCGGATCCAAAGCGGGGACCGGAGCCAAAGACGAGGTAGCCTGAGGTCTGAGGGAATGGGTCGGGTCTGAAAGAGTCAGAGCTGAAGAATCCATTCCCCTGGGTCAGACTCCCTGTCCACGGCTCCAAGAGTCACTCAGATCCGAGGAACTCAAGGTAACAGCCGGAGTCGAGGTTGGAGGAACCATCGGCGCCGAGCTACCAGCTCTGAAGAACCTCTGATCCAAAAGCCCCAAAGCTGAAGCACGGATTGGGGAAGGAGAGATGGGGTGGAAAAGAGGCATGGAGGTTGCACCTCCAGAGGGAGAGGGACCTGGCAAGACTCCCATCTGAATTTGGGTCTGAAGAAATCTCCACATCATCCTGTCCATATCCATGTCTGATAGGCTCCGTGTCGACCTCGAAGAGGCCACCGACTCTGATCTGGCTGGTCTGCGCAGAGGGGTGGAGGGCCTCGGGTCCAAATGTTCCAACGGCTCCGGTGAGAAATGCGGTGACCGGAGCCGAGGAGAAACGTGCCTCATTGTCTTGGATGGAGGGCTGAGAAAGCGCTCCCTGTCTGGGGATCTCTTGCGATGCCTGTCTTTCTTTTTCTCCCTTTCCTCTCTGCGTCTTTCCTTTTCCTTCTCTTTTTCTTTATCTTTGTCAGACTCGCTGACTGAAGATCTGTCCTTAGAGGACCCATCGCCAGACAAAGAGGGAGGTTGAGTCCCTGTTTGGGGAGGTGCACTAGCGACCGAGGCAGAATCCAGCATGGCAATGGGGAGAAGGCCTTTGGTAACTAGCTTGGCCTTATGATCCCTAAGGGCCCTGGGGTTGAAGCCTGAATCGATAGCACACTGTGTGGATAAATGTGCCACTCCTAGACATGTCACACACAGAGTGTGACCATCAGCAGGGGAAAGCTTATGGCCACACTCTGTACATTTTTTGAACACAGGCTTTGGCTGATCAGCCATAGTCCTGCACTCAAAGGTAAAGGTACTACCTTCCCAACAAAAATCCACACACACACAGGTAGGGGAAGGGCAGGCCTGAGTACTATTCTACTACAAAAGAAAAAACTATTTTTATTTTACACTAACTACCAACGTGTTACTACAGAAGGGGAGGAAGGCTAATCCTACACAAGCACACTAGATATAGTCAAAAGTTTCCATTTACTATCCCTTTTTTAGCTCAGAGCAAAGGAGACCACGATGCACACTACTGGCGCAGCAAACGAGATCTGAGGGAAGATGGGTGATGGTAGGGCATTGTGGGTAAGGGGAGGAGCTTGGAGCTTGGAGCAGATGCTAGAAAAAAGTTGCCGGCTCAGATCCAATATGGACCCATATACCCATAGGTTGTAGATAAAATGAAGTTAACTACTTCAGATCAGGCCATTCAGCTACCTGTTTTCTTCCCAAACCCACAGGGAGACAGTGAGAGAGTGCTGCATTCCTTGGACGTGCATAGGCAGATCAGATTTTACCTGCACAACACCAAGGCCATCAGATAGACAGACCAGCTATTCATACCCTTTCATCCCAGAGCCCTGGGTATGGCAGTTACCAAGCAGACTATTTCTACTTGGATATCAAAAGCCATTACCTTTTGTTAACAGTTTCATGGCAAGACCCTGCAAGGGGCAATAAAAGCTCATTCCACTAGAGCAGTGGCATCTTCAGAAGCCTTCTTCAAGGGTTTGGATACCCCTTCTATTCTGGAAGCTGTCATTTGGACATCAGTCCACACCTTCACCAAGTACTACAAGCTGGACTTCATCTCCAGGTCCAGGGCAGGTTTTGCCAGGGCTATCCTGCAGGGATTCCTGGAATCTGCTTCTAGAGACCACCACCCCAACCTCATATTTGGCACTTACCCATATGCAGAATACTGCAACATCGGAATAGAAGGGACATAGAAAAGTTGTGTAAAGTCTTAGCATAACTATAGATGTCCTTCTCTTCCATGTTGCAGTATTCCTTCCCACCCACCTTCCCCTCTCATCGGCTACATTTCTTCCCATTTCGGGATGGCAATGATATAACATTGCCCTTACAGGACTGGCTCCGAATGGGGCTACTCTTCTGAGGGCTTGTGCGTGCCGACGTCACTTTTATGGCCCACATTCCTCAGCCTTGCCTGATGTCTGACGCATCATAGAGGGACTGAAAGCTTTTGAATACTGGCCATACCTACGTGAGACTGAAGGGATAAACCCCCATATCCAGAATAATGCAACATGGAAGAGAAGGACATCTATGGTTATGGTAAGACGTTATACAACTTTTCTTTACCAACTATGGTAAGACAGAACTACCTAAAGAAATAGAGAGGGAAAAAATTAGAGGGAGGGGTGCTACCAACAATGGTAGGGCCAGAATACCATAAGATACGAGAGAAAAGCACTCAGTCAGAAAAAGGGGTAGAAACAAGGACAATAGAAATCTGAGTAAGTGTATAGAAAAAGATAGGAATAACTATTAGTAAATAATGACATTTTTACTTGGCTGCAAGAGGAATGGCTGATGTGTCTTGCGACAAGAGTGGGAAAATGAGATCTGACGTAATATAGAGACAGGTATTATGGGTAGAGTCTTGGCTCTAGAGTCTTTGGCTGGCATGAGTTATATAATGGCAGAGTCAGTTCCGAAGATCAGAACAGAGTCCTAAGGGTAATGGATGAATGAAGATTGACAACATCAGCTGTCATAGCTTCATAAGTTCATAGTTAATTACTATGCTAGCTTTCTTAATAGCCCATACTAGGCCTATCCATTTTCCTTAATACCAAAGGTGAGAATCAAGTACTGTGCCTTTTGTCCATGAGTCATACACCTTAACCATTATACCAACCCCCAATCCTTAGATGTATATAATCCTTTTTCTTCTGTACTTATCCCTTTAAATTTTCTTTTTTGGTCTTTTACCAATTGAATTTTTTTCTATTTTTACTATTTCCCAGTTTGTCTTCAGCACTTATTTCAGAACAGTCTTCTACGTACTCTTATTTTTTTCTTTTCTAATTTTTCTTATATTTCATTTTTGTTTCCCTATTAAATGTTTTTATTACAAAGATTCTATGGGTTACTGTATTTTTCTTTTCATGTTTTCCAAGAAAATTTTCCATTGAAAAAAGTCGCAAATATAATGTTACAAAATGTCTGTTTGGTAATAAGAATAAATGGTATTAGCACTTTTGCTTTTACACCCAAAGGAGGTATTAAATTGTCCCACACTTCATACCTGTCTAGGTTTGCCACTTATCAGGGTTTTTTTTGGACCATCTGGAAATTAAATTAATTCACTAGTAAACCGGAAAACAGTGTTTTACAAAAAAAGCATAGTAAATTGGCTGATAGCAAGCATCATGTAGGAAAAAGAGGGCGTTCCCATCAGTTGATGTCATAGTGACACCACAAAATGGGTGGAACCTGGGTGGGAGAGGGGACAGGAATGGGTGGGGTTACAGGTGATGTGAGGGGTGTGGCCTTACTCTGATTTAAGCCACAAAGGTTCATAGGGGTGTACTAGGCTAATGGCCCTGGAGCCTTTACAAGCCAAGCTCATAGAAGTGCCCTGGCATTGTGCCACTTGACATTAGTTCCCAGTGTCTCTATCAAGTAGAGCCACTGGAGTGATCCCAGGGGTGAACTTTCTATTAACCCATCTACTCATCAAGATTTCTCTTGAAGAGGGTCAGTGAGGTGCTCTGCTTGACATGTATGGGAAGTCAGTTCCAGAGCATGGGCAGTCTCTGGGTGAGGAACCTGTCACTCCAGCATGTTCTGTTGATTGTGGTAATGAGGTTGAGGTCTCTGGAGCGTGTAGTGCAGAGGGATTGTGATTTTTTTTTAGATGTAGCATTTCCTAACAGAGCTGGGTCAGACATGGCTTTGTAAGACAGAGATCACCTCTAAGTAGGTGATATGAGACAGACAATAGCTGTAGTCTTTTCAGTCTGTCCATGTAGGACGTGTTTAATGCCTATGATCCTCTTCGTGAGGTACTTCTGTGGCCTCTCCAGCTGTTGAAGGTGTCTAGTGAGGTACATGCCAAATAGGGCATTATACTCTATGATTGGTCTAATGAGGGAAGAGTAGAGAGAGAGATGACCTCTTTCTTCCTGGATGCAAAACCTTTGGTAATGAGATGTGCCACATAGGACTTCCTGACCACAGTGGCAATGTGGGGGTCGAAGGAGAGGTTGCTGTCAACCTGCATCCCCAGATCTCTTATAATGCCTTTGGTGTTTAGTGGGCTCCTATCGATGTGGTAATTAGTGGGAACTGAGTTTTTACCAAAGAGGATGATGGCACATTTTTTGGCATTAAGCTTAAGGCCATGGTTTTGACACCAATCATTGATCTTGGTGAGGCCTTTCTGTTGATGTCTGCATCACTTGGGAGGTTAATAATGGCTCCCAGCTTGCAGTCATCTGCGAACTTGGTCAGCCAGAGTCCCTTTGTGTTGGCCTGGACTTCTGAGAAGTAGATGCCAAACAGGAGAGGACCCAAGACCGATCCCTGTGGGACTCCACTTGTGACTGGTTGGCAGTCTGACTTGGAGTCCACTACTTTCATACTGTGTGTTCTGTGAGCCAATATGCAACCCACCTAGTGATATAAGGGTTGATGTCTAGTTTGGTGAGTTTATCAATAATTCCCGAGTGAGGAATGGTATCTAAGGCCTTGGCCAGATCCGAGGTAGGCTGTATGCACTGCCTTACCTTCATCCGCAGCCCTGGTGCTGGACTCAAATAAGTCAACCAGGTAAAGCAGGCATTATCTTCCTTTCATAAAGCCAAATTGCGTAGGATCTAGAGTTTGGAGATTTCCTACATCTTTAATCAGGTCCATGATGATGCACTCCATAGCTTTGCATATCAGACTCGTCAGGCTAATGGGGCGATAATTCCCAGAGTCTGCAGTCACTCCTCCTTTATGGAGAGGGATGACTGTAGCAGTGCGCCATTCAGAAGGGACAAAGCCTGAGGTGAGGCTGTAACTGAACAGGGCACACAGATGTGGTGCCAGTTTGCTTTGTAGTTCATGTAGAACACAGCCAGGGATATTATTGGGTCCCATGGAATCTGTATTCTTGGCTTTGGACAATACAGCTTTAACCTTTGCTGCAGTAATGCTGGGTGCCTGGCATTCTTCCAGTATTGTGATTGGTCCTTTAGGGGGGGGTGAGAGGGGTAAATTTGGCACTGAATCTGTCTTTATGTTGTATGTTATATCTGTATGTTGGCAATATTTGTTGGCTGAGTATAGGAGGTACCATTGTGCAGTATCTCGGAGCAAATCTAGGTACTGGCGTGGAGGCTCTTGATATAGAAGACTTTGTGGCAACCCTATACCTGTACATTTCTTTGTCTTTACTTTGAATCCTTACCAAGTACTTCTGTTTTTCATTTTCTTCTTTCTTTTCTGCTACTCCCCTGCTGCCTTCTTTTACTTTCTCTGCATATGTTTTCTTTTCCATCTCACCAGTATTTTTCAGGATCGTCTGTGCACATCCTTTTATAGTTTCTCCATAATGTTCCCCCAGAAAACATGCCCTTCATTTTCTGGCTTATAGTGCATCACCATTTCTTTAAGTAAGTCATCGCACAACCCTCCCAAGCAGAGGTTTTTATTGTACATCCACCGTTTGCTGGCTCGTGTCCACCAAACAGATTTCTTTCAAACATCTCATTAGAATCCTACTTGCATCCTCCAGTCTCTATTTGCCTTTTTCCTCTATTTCTCTCCCCTCTCCATCATCTCTTTCTCGCTCCATCTGCCTCCCTGTTTTTCCAGGCCACCTCTATGCCTGGAATGGAGACAGGAAGTGCTCCTGCAAAATGGATCCCACTTAGAACAATGACAGGTAAGGGAAGTTCCTCGATGTCCTGGCCAAATTTTCCCTAGTAGTGTAAATACCACCTTAGGTCCCCCCCCCCCCGAAAAAATCTACTAACCTAGTGAGACTAACCCAGTTAACAAAAGATAAATTAAAAAAATATATACATTATTTGCTAAGGGGACAAGCCCACAACACCACAGCTTTATACATGCCAACTTTGAGATTGAAATACCTTGGTGAAAAGGGAATATTCTGAGAAATGACCATATCAGACTAAATATATACAAGTCTGCATTTTTGATAATTCAGTGTTGCTATACTGTGACTCACACCAATAAATTTTGGTACATCTGTTTTCCATAGGTTTTTATTATTGAGAGTTGTAATAAAATTTGATTAAAAAACATAGGCCTAGTATAGTGGCTCATGTTTGTTCATCCTACCTGGTTTAGTACATGACCTTGCTGATAATTCTGTGATATACTCCTTACCACTCTGATGCCATCCCATGAGTTACTGGTAGTACTTGGTAAGCAGTTTATCCTCCTTTAATTCCACTCTCACAGTGTTGGCAGAATGGTTCAGCAGCTGGGACATTTTTTATTAGTGCATTATGTGCATGACTACTGTAACAGAGGACATGACTTGAGAGTGTCTTGGTAATGTTGATGATGTGCCACTAATGCAGCAGAATACATCAATACTCAAGGCAGGCATCCTTATAGTAAGGAGACCCTGCTTCACCACTAAGATATTCCTTTCTGTACAAGTATAAAGTGGAACTAGCAGCAGGGTTTCTTTTCACTTCATTGATTGATTGTTCAGAAATGCACTCCATTCATAGGATGGTGAGCTAGAAGGAAACTGTCCTGTTTTTTTTTTTTTTTTTTTTTGTGTGGAGAAGGTTGATGTACCTTTGGCTTGACTGTTGATGAAGACAAGCAAATACATAATGGTACAATACAGAAATGTGTTTCAGGTGTGGATGTCATTTACATGTACATACTTAACGGGAGTGCATCAGGAAAAGAAGGTACAATTTGGGTGGGCTGTTGTGTGCATTCTGCACAAAGCAAAAAAGCACCTATAAGCCAAGGAACTTCAGGTAAAAATATAGAACAAAAGGACAAAAGCCAAAGATGTTCACCACAATGTTTAATGGTCATACAAAGCTTTCAAGTGCAACTCTTCCTCAGTGTATATAAAGCTTTGTGCAACCATTAAAGTTACAGTGAACATCTTTGGGTTTTGTCCTTTTGTTGTGTGCATTCTGCAATTCCATGTTAAATGTAGTATTAGTATCCTATTTAGGGCTTCTGTGCTTTTGATGCTGCAGTGAGTCTGAAAATAGAGATAGAGATTGGTGTTGCTCCATCCAGAGTCCTCAATCAATGTGGTGGAAATGGTGAAGGATATACTTTTGCACACCAAGGGTAGCATATAGATTACCAAGGGCTGAAGTAGATTGGGTTCAGGAAGAGGGGGAATAATTTGGCAACCATGGATCCTTGTTGCAAAAAGCTAGCTAGGATGCAGAGAACTAGCTCATGGCATGTGCCTTACTGCAGTATCTTTTGAAACTGAATACACAGAGCAATTATAGTATACATTTGTACCATGCAAGTTCACTTAACTGTTTTGTGACTTTTACTAATTAGCAAAATAAGGAATCAAATGTCGCAAATTCTGAGACTAAGCATCCATGTCCATTAATCAAAAAACAGTCCACAGTGCCTTCTGTTTATGAGTAGCTTTGCAGGCTACTGTATTACACTTAATCATTGATTATATCTGGAGAGTTTTGTGATTTCTTCTATTCAGTGAATTCAGTTTGGGATGTCCATACAATGCATGATGTGAGCTCCATAGTTTAAACAATTTAAAAATTAAGAACACAGTTTATTTATTTGACACCCTTATGTCATTGTTATTGTTTCAGCACTTTTGTTTTTCTGTGATGGGTTTCGCCCTCATCCCCTTTCAGTTAGTGACCGGTACCCCACAAATCCGAGGTTACAGATATCCAGTATTTTAAATTCCAATTAATTATGTGCCATTCTGTAAAAATTGTATGTTGACTCTTGAAAAGATGGTGTGGAACAGGCTGTACATTAAAGGTGTGTATAAAGAACAGTACTTTTGCTTTGTGGCATTCTTAAAGGCTTTTTCTCTTGTTTTCAGTGTACAACGTTCTGACTACCTTGAAACATTTGAATTCATGGACAAACTTGCAGAAAACTTGAAACTGAAGCTGGCTTCTCAACCTAAACTTTAGGTTGAGCTGCACCTTGGAGAATGTCGATCTTTGGATTGTATTTGACAGTCCTTGGAGTGAATGTTCCTGTTTTACAGACTACAAATATCTCTGGGAAAAATACTGTACTTTTCTGAATGCATAGTACTATATATAATTCACTCCCTTTTCATGCACTAAAATTTATCTGATTTCTGTAATAACATAAATGGAATAATTATGATCTTTAATACACGTGAATGTCTTTTTATAAGCTAATTATTTTACTGAACTAAATAGCACTGAATGGATGATAGCTTAAATAATGTTTAATGGTGTCCTGTCTTAGGTATATTTCCATCCATCTCTCAGCTTACTTGGTGACATTCATATTACTTCCTTTGATTCTAATTAGAGGCATTACTTCTTAGACCAAATGTACTTTACTAGTGTTGCACACAATTGCCAAATTAAAACATTCTGACCAGTTTAAGACCTAGCTGGTAAAAGGTGTATACTGTGGCCAAGATCCAGAGTAATGTGAGGAAGAAAAATGACTTTTTTCTGGAAAGAAATTTCATTTGCACCCTTGCTTGTATTGCAGTATCTATGTAAAAGTTCTGTGTAGTACGCAGTTGCAAAATTTGACACCATCTCTAAGAAGTTTTTCTGTAATTCCTGTATCTAGTTGTTATTGCTGATGAGCTGATATTAATGTTTTTTGTAACTGGAGACGAGAAGTAAATATTTACTAATCATTGGTCTTTTGAGAAAGAAATAGTTTCCTTTTTTGTCTTGTCATTTGGTTCCTCTTCCTTCACCATGTGGAAGAAGTCCCATCCATGACATATGTCTTGGACCAAATTCCCATTTGGCACATTGATCAAAAGCTACTGTTTTTCTCTTGCAGTTGGACACTTAGTGCAGGCAGATTAAATGCTGCAGTGGACTAGGCTTCAATAGCAAGCATTTTCTAAGCAGCTCTTTGATTTCTTTTTGGAAGACAAGCGCACAGGATGTACAGCAACACTAGTCTGTCCTTTCTGCACATAGATGGCTTGTGGCTCATGGGATCACCATTTCCTTTGCTAGTTATTTCCATGCACTGATTGCTGTCATATCTGTTCTGTAGGGAGCAAAAGATATAACTGTCATGTGTCTAATACCTCTCCAGTCCATCCTAACCCACTGGTATCCTAGATTCATTCTGAATCTGAAAAGCTGGAATCATATATTCAAATTTAATATTGTCATGCCAGCCTAAAACCATTGTTTTACAATAATGCCTTTCATGTACTGGTATTTCTGTGCATTACAGGTAGTTTTTGGTTTTATAATCTGTGAAAATAATTTTCATTGTTCTTATAACAACTTTACCTTGTTAATAATATTAGGTAATTTATTTGCTTGTTTTCCTTGACAGATCATTGTTGCTTATACTTGCATGTTCACCGATCTTAAAAATCTAAGACAAAACAGTAACAAGCCACAAATGAAACAGGGTTAAATCTCTTGTGTGTATGACATTAACTGTCTTGTTTTGCACACCACATTGGGATGATCTGATAAAGACTTCTCAAAGATTTGATTGTATAAAGGCAATACGCCTGGCTGGAGTTACTTTTAAATTAGCAGAGATATAACTGTCTCTTATTAGTTTGTTACTCCATTGTGTGAGCTGTACCAGGTGTCTAATTAAAATCTGGTGGAAAGCCAACCTATTTTTTTTGTTTTAAGATATCCTAACATACTTCAAACCTAGCACACAGACATGCTCATTTTTACATATGCATACATGACTTTAGTAGGTCCAGCTCAGTGAGATTAATTCATATTGGAGACCTGGAGAGAGACAGAAAAAAACACATAAGCTGTAGATGTCAATGTTTAAGTATTAACTACATAAATAAAACATTCTGTTGCATTGTGAGAAAAGCACTTAGCTTGACTTTCAAAAAAAATATATATTTTGGTTATAGTCCCTTATCTTAAGTATAGGAGTTTGCTATTTGCCTATATTGTCCAACTGCTTAAATTCCACTGGGGCAAGATCTAAGCAGTAGACCCAAGCTCCATTACACCACAGTTTAGGGGAATTTTCAGACTACCATACAATTTCTGCAAAACCTTATAGGATTCACATCCAAGCATATACAAGTGCATGCACACCATGTTCAAGCCATTGTCCACATCTATTGACTGACCTATGTGCCCGCTGGCACAGTAGCATACAACAAAAGTGCAAAATGACACCCCCCCCCACCCACACACACAGAAAAGAGAAACCAGCATGTGCAGTGTTGAAGGTCTTCAACAATGGCTAACTGGAAGGGTTTTTTTCTTATGTAACTCCAGCCTGACACAGTTCTAAAATTTTGGTCATTTCCACATTCGGTGGAAATCATGATGTGAAGCAGTAGGGTAGGAGTAAATACTATGCCCTTGCTACACTGGCATTTTTTGCTGCGTAAGTGGTTACACCACCTCCTGAAGTTCTTGTGTTCTGTATCTAAAGTGTTCTAAACTTGACAAACATTTCTGTAGTTGCCAGAACACTAGCTAAGACCTTCTTTGAAATTGCCTTTGTCTTTTTGGAAAGGAGTGCATGAACTTAGAGTGAGATGTCAGCAAATGTGAGAAAAAAAATTAAATTAATTCAATAGTATTACAATCACAAACTCCACTTGTACAAACAGTATTTGACATCAGTCCCTTAACTCTTTTTCCACATCGGATTGTGGTGTTGCTTCAACAGTGACCATCTACAGACAGTGTTCACACAACCAGGTGTCAAGCCATGCTGTAGTTCTTCTTCCAAATCACATACATGCATGTGTATTCACACCTGAAGCCAACTAGCAGCATTTGATTTGTCTTTATCTTCATTAATACTTTCCTTCCAAGTTGGAGTAGGAGGTCACCCTTGGGTTCCATCAGTGGTGTAGAATACTGTATAATAAATTAAAAGGCAGCCAATTATGTCCATTTGGGTACAGGGACAGACTAGCTCCTCCTTTTTCTTCTGAAATGACTCCAAGCCAAGCTAGTTTTAGATGTTATGGCAGCAATCAATTGCATATTGATGAAACAAGGGTTAGTCACAGTGATTTTACTTGGATTTTGTCCCTGAAGTTGTTTGGTCTCTGGGATGTAATTCAAAGACCCATGAACATTTCATTTGGACCTTATGAAATTTGTTGGTTGGAGTCTTTGCTTGACCTGTCAGTCACAGTCTTATTCAGATTAAGAATAGATGAAAGGTATTTGGCCATCTGGGTCTTATAATTAATGGCCTTGAAAGTAAGGGTAAAAGAAGTATAGAACATTTTTCCCCACCTGTCCATAGCCTTGTTGTCCTTGTCTGATGGTAGGGCATTAGCATTTGGCAATAGCTTACTTGATTTGTCTGAGGCCAGAGACAACAGAAGCATCAGCTACATGATTCTTAAAAAGAAACTTAAGAGCCTCTGGAACTTTGTAGAATCTGTCTGGCCTTTTGGGAGCTGAGAGGCGGAGAGTCTGGATCAGAAAGCATCGTTAAAGTCCTCCAGAACTTGAGGGACAGGTGAAGGGGCTGGGGTGACCACCAGTAAAAGACTGTCGGATCTCTTTTGGACATTGAAAATTTGCTTTGATTCCAACTCCTAGATTAGTACTAAGCTAACTGCCCTTGCGAGTCATTTTAAGCCTAGACAGTTATCCCTTGTGAGACTCAAACCCTGCACCTTGTGTTTGTAAGGCAAACACTTTAACCATTAGGCCACCCTCCCAACCCCTCAAAATGTTTCATCATGTTTACAGTGATCTCACCGAAGGAGGTCTCTTCCACAGGGAAATTAGATTAAGGGAATCCTCATCCCCTGAGGGCTCCTGACAAGGCGAGTGAATTTGAGAGGAATAAGCTAAGGAATGGTCATCAGAATCTGAGGCCTCCTCCTCCTCAGAAGTTGCTACTGCAGTAACTTTCTGTTGAGTGGGGTTGAAAAGGGAAGGAGGTTTAATAGCCATAATGGCCTTGACCAGGTTGTGAAAAATGTCCATCCACTCCTTCTCCCTAGAAAGAGAGGGAATGTATTTGGCTTTCTGTCATTTTTATTTTATTAGGGGTAACATACACCTTAACCAAACACAGAGGCTCTGACCCCCGATGTACCTCAATCAGTGATCGAGGAATTTGTCTATGTACAAGAATCTGAGGGATGCCCTCTGTCCCCTGCAAAATAACTGTCTTTGGTTTCCCCTTATCCATTACAACAGTAGTCAGTTCAGATGTGTGGTCCTCTGATGCCATACTGCCTTCCAGTGGAGTTGCAATAGATGGCGTCTGAGGTAGTCTGACATGCTGCGAGTTCTGTATCCTCTGTGGGTATGTTGGAATCTGACTGGGCAGATTGGACCTCGGGCATAGGCCTCTTGAGGTTTTTCTCTTACGTGGACAATACATCAGATGTGGGATCTGTCATCTTAGGCTGGGCCAGCTGCTTTAAATGTTGGGTCTCTAAAAATGTATTCAAGGATGATAAATAGGATTGTAATGTCTTTGAAACAAAGGACTGAGAGATGGAACAAGATTTGTAGTCGGGTTCTGTGCCCAAGCAAAATAGACATTGGGAATGGAGGTCTTGCTAGGGTATCTGCCTCCCATGTTCACACTTCCCCTCATAGTTGACATCTAACAGAATTACAGAAGACAGTACCAACAAGAAAGTTCCCTAAAGGGGCACTGATCTGCATCTGAGAAGGCTTATGGTACAAACAACTGGGCGAAGACCAGGCTGATGAGTGTGAGACCTGCATTCAGGCTGGCAATGAGATAATCTGAGGATTTATGCTCACACATCCATTTATGTACCCCCTACACTCATGAGCTGAGGTCATACATTGGATATATGCCTCTGGGAAGGTTTAGGCTTTGGTACTCTGGTCTGACATCAGCGATGAAAACATATATGTTTGGAGTACTGCAATAGTGATTTCAGTCAGAACATCCACAATGTGTTTATTTACTTACTAAACTTTCTAAATTATTGCAGTTTTTGATGAATTTAACCCTTGGTAAAATCTGACGTATAGTCTTCATCCCTGAGGTACCCAGGTTGATACAGTTGTAGGTCCAACAGGAGTATGGAACACATTACAGACCTTGCTGATTACCTGTGGCTTTATATGAGGGAACATAAATACTCGAATACTTTTTCTTCTGCCAGTTTTAATTAGCTGTTTTGTAGTGGGTATATACCAGATGTCTCTAACATGGAAAACGTATAAACTGTGCAGTCACTATGATGTGCAAACTGCAGATTTTCATAAAATTTACATTGATGACAGAAGACATTTACTCCTTATACCACAGTAATGTTAAACTAAATCTATGGATTTGCATAATTTATTACTAAATGATATTAACAGCATGAACATACATAGTGTACCTTTCTATTACATCAAAAATATATATTCACTTCCAGTCTTTTTTTCTCCCTCCTTTCAGCAGCTTTACTTCTTCTGAACTCCTAAGTTAGCTACTGTACTAGGCAAAAAGAAAATACATTTGCTAAAGTAGTGTATACTGGAATATTATTTACATTAAATGCATTCTTGCCATACTGTATTAAATGAAAGAATATAGTAATATATTAACTTGGATTCATAGGGGTGTGCAGCGCTATATTTTTTTAAGAATTTCTCTATGATGAGCAACATAGCTAATCAAACATGTATTAAGTACTGAGCAGTTCCAGCAGTTGGAACTAATGACTCCATAAGCAAACCAGTAGTATAATGCTTTTGAAGAAGTACTGCTAGATTGCTTGACAGCTGTAGCAGTGCTACAGTAGGGCATATATCAACTCATTCCCCACAGTACAGCTCTTTTGAGTGTGTATCTTTAACTCCCAGTGGGTGTGGCTTGAGCCTTTAAAAATGAAGTTATCACCTTACAATTCTAACAAATACTCATGGACAGAGGTCAGATATCAATACAATTATGTTTGCTTCAAAATAAAATATTCTGACATTTTTTATGTTTTATGGTTTTGGAATTATTAATGCTAATATGAATAAGCAACATTTGATTTGATGCCTAGAGGTGCAGTAGGAGGTAAATACAGAAACACCTGGAGGTTCACTCAGCTGTAATAAATTAGAAGACATGTTAGTGCAGCCAAGTGAATATATGCCCATGTAGTCAATGTAGTACCACATCTACTTCCAAGATGGCTGCACACTGAGTAACAGCTTAATTCTAGCTTTCCCAGTGTGAAAACAGAAATTCAGTAGAGAAGGCCAGTAGACTTGTGTTTATGGGTACATTTCAGTAATTGGCTAGTAAGTGTACTGCCTGGATGCCAGCAAAAAAGAAATCCAGAGGACCTGGAAAAAAAAAGTCAGCTTCAAAAAGTGAGGAAGAACCACTGACTGGGGAAAGTTCTACAGCTATTCAGCAAAAGGTAATTCAATCTCTGGACATGAATTCCAGTAATCTGTAGGACGATACAAGACAAGTGCACATAGACCGGGTTAAAATAAATGAAACACTGATGGAGTATATCAACAAAAGGTTGGAAAAATGGAAAAAGCTTTAAACAGATTTTCAAATGAGGTGATAAAGCTGCAAAACTCGGAGGTCAAAATGAAGAAAAGGCTGGCTGAATCAGGAAGAGATGTTTCAGAAAAATAATAGAATTAGAGGACAGAGCCCGTAGGGAAAACTTGAGATTTTCAGCTATACCAAAGAAGCTGGAAGGAACAAACTGAATTAATTTTATGAAAGCACAAATAAGCTACTGGACTGATATTCCACAGCAGGATTTGTTTGTTGAAAGGGCAAAGTGTGTGTATGCTCCAAATCTAGCTATGAGAAAGCAACCTCAAACTTTAATAGTAAAAATGCAATCCTACTAGCAGGAGGAGTTGATTCTAATAAAACTGTGGCAGAAGGACCAAGTACTAAAAGTGGGAGGCAGCAGAGTGTTTGTGGAGAACGATTACTCATTGTACACGAGGCAGAAGAGAAGCAAATGTATTCCACTATTCAGGGAATGTCAAGATGCAGGCGTGAGACTGATTCAGCTCATACCTCTCAACTCTACAGATTTTCGCAGAATGTCCAGATTTTTGTGACATATTTGTGGTCAGTTTTTTTTATAAAATTATGGTTTTCTGGCAAATTAGTAGCAAATCATTAAAGACTGAAGTTCGAAAATAATGAGACATTTGAGTTTGACTTCCTACCCTTCTGAAAATTCATGCTAAGGTAAAACCTTTTGTTCTATCAGTCCTTTTTTTTATTCAAATAATTTTATTCAAAATCTTTTTTACAACAATAAATAGTGAATTTAACAGATCAAATAAGAGTGAATTGTATGAACTATTTACAAATATACAATGGCCTCAAAACAGATAAAGTCAAAAGGGAATACAATCATGGATACACAGATAAATTATAGAGATTATTAATTCTCATACAATAATCTCTATAATAATCTATCAGTTTTCTAGGTCTGTAAGAGCAATATTTAACTCATTCACTCTTAGCAGAGCTCATGAAGTTTGCACTGTAACTTCCAGTGGGCAGGGCCCAAGTCTTTTGACATAATCAAATTATGACCACACATTTCAAACAAATGTTCATATCTCTGGAACTATAATAATTATGAAAGAAGTATGAATAGTAAATCCTTCAGCACAAACTATTTTTATAGTGGTAGTATTCTTTAGGTTCTACATCTTCAACTACATTTTGTAAGTCACAATAAACATAGTAACTATTATGTTTGTAATATTTTGCAAACTTGCATTATCTCAGCAACCACTCAAGTTACACACATACTGTCAGCAGCAATTTATTCATCTAGCTGAGAGCTTTTATATGAGGCTAAGGAGTTCTGTCTGTTACTTGGTTGTCAAAATATTTAGAAAAATGTGAAAATTATATCTGTATAAATTAATATCCTAAAAACAGCAGCTAATATATATTTACCTGCACTAGACAGAGCTGAAATATTAATACAGCTGAGTTTGTTACTGTGTAAGCTTTAATATGAAATCTTTTAAAACCTTGTACATAGCATGGTTTTGGAATTATTGATGTAAATATGAACAAGCAATATTTGATGCCAAGAGGCATCAGTAGGAGTTGACTGCAGATGCACGTTGAGGTGTCACTGAGATGTAATAAGTTAAAAAAGTCCCTATTTTTGGGCTTTTGTCCCACTTTTATTTATGGCTTTGTCCAGATTCTTGTTCTAAGAAGTTGAGCGGTATAATACTGCTGTACCCAGCTGTCTTCAAGGTATTCTTCTTTGGAGGAACAAAATCATTTTTTGATGAAGGATATGTCAAGTTGAAAATACCTTTTGTTGGACAAAGTTTTGTAAACTGTGAAACAGGAGATTTTGCTTCTTGTTCTGCTAATGAAGTCCACAGAAAGACTGTACTTGTAAAACCTTATCCAGTGTTTCAATGGAAAATGTTGGAGAGAAGAACAAGAGTTGATTAGAACAAGTGAGCGTACATTGGTAATGAAGCAGAGACAGGATTTGGGAGATGGACATAAACAGGATTAAAACCAGTAGCTTAATGTGGGTTTACAATGCAGTTATTATATTTGTGAAATATGACTGAAGAAAATCTGGAAATATTGGACTTTTTCAGAATTTGGTGGACTTGTGGAGGACGCTAAAGCATATGCCCTACTTCATGTCAGTAATGTTCGGAAAAGTGCTTTGGGGAGGGGAAGAGGAGGGAGAAGGTTAACTATAAGTAAAGATTTTTTTTCTTAAATATTACTATTTTTATGCTGCATAGTTTTATTTACATGCTACAAAGTTTTCTTAGTTATCTTTAATGTAATAGGGACTGTAAACAGGTGCTTCTGTTCTTTTTTTTCCCTTCTCTCTTCTTGTTGAGTTTTAAGAAATGTAAGCACTGCAATGTAAAAGAGCCTGGCTAAAATTGCATGATGAGAAAATTTAATGTGCTTTTTCTCATTCTTGCATGGGGGAAGGACTGGATTAAGGACTTTAGATTGATTTTGTAACAAGTTTTAAGAGACCACAATTAAATGAAAAAGAATATTGAATATAATAAGACTTTTTCTAGCAAATGCATGTTTTCTTAGTAGCAATTCTGCAGCTGGTCTTCATGTTTCCATGGAAACAATCTGAGAAGGAGAAGGTGGCTGTCTGGTTCTTATGTCTCCATGGAGACAATTTAATAAAGAGAAACTGGCTACAGTCTGGCGGAGAGTGATTGGCTGAAGGGAAAAAAACAAAGAAAAGCGAAATTGGCTAGGACATAATGTTCTCTGAAAACATTCAGGGGGTTTCCCAGCTGGGAGAGCTATAAAGCTAAGACAAAAAAACAAGTAGCACTTAGTAGAAGGACAGGCTGCACCATATGTTTTAGCATGCATAACCTTTTTTTTTTTTTAGGTTAACTCAAGTCTGTGAGCATGGTTGTCAGTTTGAGACTTTTGTTCCTATTAGGGTAAACCTTCAATATTTGAAGATATATATATATATATATATATATATATATATATATATATATATTGTCTCTTAGTATTAAGTTAATGGGTTTTAGGGGGTATTGGGTGTGTTTTTTTTGAGGGCTTTCGATAAAACAAAAAGTTGTGTAAGATATGACAGGCTCAAATGGATATGACAAGAAAAATGGTATAAAAGTTCAGCCTCCCAAACAGTGTCTACATGTAAAGCAAAAGCTGTAATTAGACATTTAACAAAAAGGTGTTATACATAAAAGGTTGGAATAATAACTTTTTAATGCAGTGATGCTTTTTGTGATGTCTTTAAATGTCAACTTTCTTACAGATAAATACAAAAAAGAAAGAGTAGTGAACTATATTAAAAATGTAAGTGCAAATGGCTATGTCACAGGAGATATGCATAGAAAGAACTGAATATGTGAATTTGATAACAACCAAAGGTTTTCAGGATGGTTATTTAGCGAAATACATAGGACAAAGGAAAAGAGGAGTACTTGTATTGCAAGAGGAGCTCCTATAGTGATAGAAGAGGATAAAATAATGTCAGATTTCTAGTGCTAAGGGGCTACTGGCATGCATTTATATTCCACATCAAACTGCTGTAATGGAGCTTAAGAAAATTCTGGCAGATGTAATCAGTTTTCAGCAAGGAAAATTACTTCTAGTTGGGGACTGGAATGTGATTTACAGCAGTGGAGATATTTATGGGGGTATAAGGGAAAATATAAAAAAGGGGGATAGACTTTTGAAGAAATTTATGAATACATTTGGAATGAAAGATGTGAATTCAAAAATAGGAGTTCAGAGCAAGTTTACATATTATTCCCCAAGATATAAAAACTGGGCTAGGCTGGACAGAATTTATATTTCACAACAACAATTGCATTTAATTGAAGGTATTGATGTACATCCAATAACTTATTCAGCTCATGCACCAATAATTAAAATAAAAACAAAGGGTAATGAAATAAAAATGAGACACTGGAGCTTTCTCTACCTATCTGTTGAAAAGAGGCATTTAAGGAATGGGTAGTGGAGATTATTCAGCAGCTATTAGGATAGAAATTTCTTCTGGAAATATAGCTAGAGAGTGGGATAAAATTAAGGTGAAGTTTAAAAATGGGGTGGAAATAAAAGAAGGGGAGCTATGGTTAAGAAGTAATTATTTAGAGGTACTGACAAAGTATTGCAGAATAGGGTGAATTTCAGAACAAGAAGAGGATCAAGTGCAGAATGCTATGCAGAAAAAAAGGGATTACCTTAATAATATGCACAAATTAAAAATGTATTGCTGTTAAACAATTTTTTTTTGATAACACTAGAGCACAAACTTTTAGCACAATGACTCGGGCAACGTACAAAGGGCTGTTGCCAAGTTTAGGAAGCCTATAACAAGGAAGGTAATGGGATCTTGTATAAGTATTAGAAGTATTTCAAAAATTCTGTGAAAGACGGTATAAAGCATAGAAACATGGAAATCAAGAAAAGATATAAACAGAAATGTTTATAGAAGAATTAAATATGCCATGTTTAACATAGATGAGGCTCAATTACTAATGGTTAGGACAGGAGGAGATGAGATAAAAAAAATGTGATGTATAACCAATCTGCAGGAACATCCCCAAAAAGAGATGGTATTTCTGTGGATGTGTGGAAGCTAGGAGGGAAAAAATTATAAAGATCTGGAAGGTTTGGTTTAACTGTATTTTAAGAGGAGGAGAAGTACTAACATCCCAGAAGAAAGCAGTGGTAGCTGTAATACCTAAAGAGGGTAAAGATCCATCAGACCCAGCTTTATACAACCCATTTCAATACTAAACCATGATTAATAAAGTGTCCATGTCTATAATGGCTAAAAGAATGACAAAAGTAATGCCAAAATTGATGGATATGGATCTAGAGTGAAGAAGAATGTAAGAAAATACCACTGTTGTTGGTGGGTCTTGATGCAGAGAAAGCATTTGACAGAGTAAGCTGGGACTTTATGAGCAGAGCAATGGAAGCATTTGTATTTCCTGAAAAAAATATAAGGTTGATTAGGGGGATATATGAGGAATCGGAGGCGAAAATTAAAGTGGATGGGGTCCTATCTGATTATTTCTGCTTGAGCAGAGGAACCAGGTACGGGTGTCATATTTTCCTCTTTGTTATTTGCATTATATTTAGAACCATTGGCAAAGAAAATAAGGGACTCAGAAATTCAAGGATGTAGTTGGTATGGTAGTCAAGAAAAGTTGGCTGTATTTGCAGATGACATTATTTTATACTTGACAAAACCAGAAAGAGGCATTAATGTTGTGGAACATTTGAGACAGTTTCAGATCTTTTCAGGATATAAAATGAATGAATCTAAAACAAAGGCAATAGTGGTAAATTATGTACCCACACACAAATTTGTTCAGCAATATCCTTATTTATGGGGACATGATAAAATGAAGTATTTAGGAGTATGGATTAAAAATGACACTGGTGTAGCAGCTAAGGATATGTGGGAAGAAACTAAACAAAAAAAATTACAAAAACTGAGAAAATGAAACCTTTATTATATGGATATGGCTATGGATAGTAAGATACAAGCAATCAAAATGTTTTGAGTCTTATACACATCAGGCATGTTTTTAATCAACCAGAGGAGAAGTTGTGGATAACAATTAAAGAGCTGAAGGACTTTATCTGGAAGGGGAAGATTGCAGAGTCAAGTGGGATAAGATGATTCTTCCAGTAGAACAGGGCAGATTGGGATTACCCAATTTGAAGGGGTATTTCAGAGCTACACGGTTAAGGGTCCTATACTGAGCACAAGCAGAAAACTATAATTCAAAGTGGAAAGGGATGATGTTGAAACAAGGGGGAAGCTCAAGAAACAAGGAGAGACTGGGATTTTGGATGCAGCCCTTTAAGGAAAGCAATAATCATAGAGAATATTAAATCCAGAAAGTATTCTAAGAACTATGCCAACATGGGAATGGAGAAAGGAGATTTTGCCAATAGTGATGACTTAATTAGAGATACAGACAATAGGAAAGAGGGGGCTAGAATTTGAGAAAAATGGCAAAGGAACTAAGGTATTGGGAACAAATAACTAGAGAGTGAAAGATGATAGAATGGGAAGATGCCAAAAATGTATTTGGTTGGTCTGCTGCTGGTTTCTGTTTTCTGTTTCCAGCTTTCAGATAAGTGCCAAGTTGGGGGTTTATTTTTTATTGCTACTGCCTTTTTTTGTTTAGTCCATGTCATTTAGGAAGGTCAAGAGTAGGTGTGGACAGCACATTCCACATAAGGCTGTCACGGTATTTGTCTTGGCCCAAATAACTACCACTGTTCCTGTGCTGTTCATCTGGCCTTTGTCCCAAAGCCATCTTTCAGCTTTGAGTATTTAGAGAACCAGCATTTGAAAGATTAGCCAAGGAAGGTTCTTTAAATCCTTCAGCTGAGCCAACTTTGAAGAGGAAGTTCAGTAAGCCTAGGCTAGAATCCTTTTCTGTTGCGCCTTTTTCCGCCAATGTATCCACTGTGGTTTGTGAAGACCCAGAGGTGTGTTCAGAGGTTGGGTCTGGTTCTTTGGTGGGTACCACTTCAGAGGCTGTTAAAGAATCCTACCTAGGCACATCCTCAGAGGCAGTGCAGACATCCATATCGAATAGTCAATGGGACTTGTAGTGTCAGAAGGGTCCAGAGACATACCTCAGATCCTTGTTAGGGAAGATGTCCTGGTGTCACTTGTTGAAGGCAGACCCAAGTCTGGTCCTTCCATGTACCATCAAATAGAGGTGTATGTTAAGAAAAAACAAAAAACTAAGCATCTTCTGGCCCCTATGTCGCCTCAGTCAGATTGGGATACTTTTTCACAGGGATTTAAGGCTTTATAAAAACAACAAACAAATAGCCAATGGTACCAAAGGCTTAAAAGTTTTAATAAAATTCCTTAGCTCCTCAGCCAGTAAGCCTTCTAAGAGTACTAATATGTCTAGACACAAGACATTTTATTTATATACATGCAATATGGCAGGAGTTGTGTCTTGAAATGTGCATGTGATTTGTATTATATTGGGGAAACTACTAGGAGTTTTAAGGTACTGTTTCTGGAGCTTGTTAGGGATATAAGAAATTGGATATCCCTTTAGGGGGTCATTTTCTATCCTTTCATCATGCTAATCCTGAATTTCGTAAAGGTTGTGTGTTGGAAAAAGTTGAGGTATGTATGGGTGAGTGTACTAGCTTAAAGAAAAAACTTTTAAGGAAGGAGACATTGTTTATTTTAAAATGTGGCACTTTAGAGCCTTTTGGGCTAAATAAAGAGTGTAATTGGAAATTTGTGATTGGATAATTGTTTGTGTTTGCTAACTGCATTTTCTCCATGACTATTTAAGCTGTTTTGTATGCGTAATAAAATCACTCTTGGAAGGCCTACTGGCCGAGGCGCTAAGGAATTTTATTAAAACTTTATACTCTTTGGTACTGTTGGCTATTTGTTTATATATATATATATATATATATATATATATTTTGTGTGTGTGTGGTAGTTAGTGAATTTATTAAGGCTTTAATGGCTCTTAAGCCTCCTTCTTTACTACATCTCCTGTTAGGAGGGTTAGAGAACAGGAGGTTTCAGAGGATGTCCTCATCTGATGAGGATTCCTTGGCATATTCAATTCAAATTACATCTTTAGAATATGCTTCCCCTGAGGAATAATCCAATGGTGCAGATTCTTCAGTGAAAGAAATATCTTTTGGGGAAACTAACAGGATGAGAGAATTATTTTAAATGGGACTGCTCTCAGGTCTTTCAGGTGCAGAAAAAAATATTGTGGTCTTTTACAAATGGAATCTCCTTGGGTAGGCTGTGGTGGTGCAGTGGTTAGTGTTGTCGCCTCACAGCAAGAGGTTCTCCCATTCGATTCTCAGCTGGAGTGCCTTCTGTGTGGAGTCTGCATGTCATACCTGCGGTTGAGTGATGCTAAAGACATGCAGGTATGTGCAAGAGTGAATGGGCACGCTTTCTTTGAAGGT
Organism: Protopterus annectens; assembly: GCF_019279795.1. Classification (NCBI taxonomy): domain Eukaryota; kingdom Metazoa; phylum Chordata; order Ceratodontiformes; family Protopteridae; genus Protopterus; species Protopterus annectens. The sequence continues at coordinate 485,051,269 of NC_056738.1, read as the reverse complement.
TGGGCTTCGGGCTGGCAACTCAGCATTGTAAAAATCCACTACCAATCATGAGCGGACCAGAGTTCCGCTGTGGCGATCCTTAACCGGGAAAAGCCAAAAGAGAAGACAAATGGAATCTCCTTCTGCTGTGCCACCTGTATTGCCAGCATTTTTGGATGTTTTTTCTTCTGGTTCTAAGGCCGCTGCTTCTTTCCCCTCTACCTTGTTCTCCTTGGATGGCAGATTACCTTTTTCATGACACTGGTGTTCCTCCTGAGACATTTCAGTTCTAAGTATTGTTCTAAGTATTGTACATGCAGATGTCCTTTTTATGGTTACATTCAACAAGCCATATGTGCAATGTCCCACATACTTGAATTAGCTAAAAGATGTTGTATGCTGGTTGGACATCAGTTTGCTTGGGGCAGAGGATCCCACATGTTCAGAATACTGCAACACAGAAGAGAAGGACATCTAAGGTTATGGTATGATTTTACAAAACTATTCTATATTCCAAGGCCACTGAGTCTTATGAATAGTCTCCCTTCCACAGGGCTCCCCTTCTTGCTGCAAGAGGAGTATTTCTATATGTAAATTTATGGATAGCCATGGAAGCATTTAGGTTATGCTTAAGGGAATATAGTGAGTCTCATTGCTTAACATGCAAAGTTTTGGGAGGTGCTTGGTTGTAAACCTGTCCCTCCATGTTTTTTTTCCTCAGTTGGTGAATATTTAAGTGCTTGCTTTTAGAAGTGATACTAGACTTGCAGAGATATGGGTAGTCCAGGACAACAGTGTCTGTGATGGAACTAAAAGGTAGAGAGGTGCCTTCCCTCAAAATTCTATAAAATATTAAATAAAATAATGGCGCTTCTAGCCTCTCTTCATAGCTCAGGGACTTTGTGCCTGTGCTTTCTTTGTTTAAGAAACTTTGGGGTCTTTCTAATTGTTTTATATGTTTAGTGAGATGCATTCCAAAGGGGGCATTGTACTCAACAATTGGCCTGATCAAAGTGGAGTATTACAGAGTGAGTATTTAGACATTGGTGATATTCCTTTGGCAAACAGCTGGGCTAAATAAAAGGATTTCTTGACTGCCACTGTCACACAATGGCTAAAAGACAGAGAGTTATCAACTCAAGTACTTAGGGTCATGATTACATTTTTGTTTTGTCGTGTTGTGTATATAGAAAAATGAGGGGAGGGGTTATCATTCCAAAAAGTGATATTACACTTTTTAATGTTTAGTTTGAGTCAATTTTTAGTACATCAAGAGTTTACTAGAGAGAGTTCTTTTTGGAGGGTTTGAGTATCACAAGGTACTTAGCCCTCAGTTTGCAGTCATCAGCAAACTTTTTTTAACCCAAGGTCTTTCCTTTCTGCTTGGAGATCTGAGCTGTAAATAACAAAAAGGAAAGATTCCCATCACTGAACCTTGAGGGAACTACTGGTCACATTCATTTTTTCAGATGAAGCATCTGCAACTTGCAGTGAGCCAGTTCTGTCTTTCAGTACGTTTGCTATTAATTTTATCACATCTGGGCTGATTTTTAAAATCTTTAGCTTTTGTATGAGGCCTCCATGGGAAATAATATTAAAGACCTTGGCCAAGTCAAGATATGCCACATGTATGGCATGGCCATCATGTACAGCCTCTGTAACCCTTTTGAAGTTTACCATATTCAATAGACAGGATCTATCCTATACAGACACACAAAAAAAACATTTTTGGTAACGTCTTATAAGATTCTTGACATTGCATTTAATGACATCAGTTATAATACATTCCAAGGCTTTACAGATGAGATTTTTAAGACTGATAGGTCTGTAATTACCCAAGTATGTTGTAAGAACACCCTTATGGAGGGGCATCACCGATGTACTCATCAGTACCAAAAACAGTTACTAAATTTAGGTCAAACAGTTTAAGGACTGTGTCTATAATGGCATGTTTAATACTAAAATTAAACTAGATGTATTCTCGGGTCACATAGAAGAATTTTTGTTATTGGTTAGCACTTTCAGAAAATTATGTTTAGAGATAATTGGGGGTGTAAAGGATTCAGATATTTGGGGGCTTTAATTATAAGTTCCTGGGAGAAGTTGGCACCAAATTTAATTGCAGTGATATTGGTAATGTCTGTTGGATCAGAATAGGATGGGTCATTATAAAGAAATTCACAGCAATGTTTTCTAACATAACAAAAGAAGGGTTTATAATTATCTTTAGCTTCAACTGCCAGCCTATGTTCAAGAATGACTTTAATGGGACCTAATAGTATTTTTTTGTAGTGCTTTTGCTACTATCCCTGTGAAAGCAGATGTTGTATATACTAAATAATTAAAGGATTTTTAACTTTTATCGTACATTTTATGATGATGGACTACCACAATGGTTTGTTTCCCAATTTCATATGATACTTTATTCTAGAAGGTATAACTCTACAAGCATTTTTCTGAATGGGTTTAGAACTCTTTAATGATGTTTGCTGCTGTCTTAAGGTTAGGGGAAGTGCTGTCATAAGTGAATTTTGATATTTTGTTTCAGAACAGATTGAGATTTGCATGTTTGTAGTCCTTAAATTCTGTAAGGTCTGCTGTAGGAGCTTTTGAGAGTTTAACTAATACCATGTTTTGAGGTCAAATTTCTCTAGGAAAGGATACCAGAGGAGTACTGCAATAAGCAGACATGTTTGTAAGACTCTGGTCAAGAATGCTATGCCCAGTAGTTGGTTTATATCCTAAATGCTCAAGGAAACCTTTGGGCATATTGTACATTTGAGATACAGGTGTCCTAGTTTACTGAATGGTAGTTCAAGTCACCTAAAATAAGATGCTAGTCTCCCATGTAATGTGCCTAGACTGCAACTTAGACCTATGCTGGTAAAATTCAGAACTTACATGCAGAATGAAAATCTCCTTTCCATTCTGAAGAGAAATGGAATGATTTATAAAGTGGCAGACAATAGAGCAGATGTAGACAATAACTACTTACGACAAACATAGATTAAAAGAAATGCATTCAAACCAGCAATTAAAAAGCATAAAGAAACATATAGACACTTTGCTGTACCTGGCAGTATTCCAACTGAGTTACCTTTTGGAGCCTAAGCAAGCACTAGAAGAATTAAAAGAAAGGATGACCTGAAAAAGAATGCTGGAGAGAGAACAGAGAAATAAAGAGAAGCATGGAGCTATAGTTGAAAGCATACCTGTGAAATGGAGAAAAGTGCTGCACAGAGTAAAACAAGTTAAGGAATATGCTAAAAAGTAAGGAGTCTGGGATCTCTGAACAGATTGTAGAATTCATTGAGGACAGTGATTAAATGTAAAGGGAAAAAACAGAAAACCGACTAGCTGAGATGTTTTGTAATATTAAAAGGGGTTTGAAGGAGGAAGGAAAATATTTGTAGTGAGGATATATCTGAGAAGCATAGGGAACTTTTTGGATTAGTAGGCACTGTAAAAGTAAGGCCAAGATAGAGGTATAGTTTATATATTTCTCAAGAAAGTAAAGCAGACACAGAGAGGTAGCGTTTACATATTTTTAGGAAAATATAAGACTGGATAAATGTTATGTAACAATGCAACATAATTTAATACATCATTGCTGCGCTAGCATTGTCACCTCACAGTAAGACGATGTCCTGTTCGATTCTCAGCTAGAGCATCTTCTGTGTGGAGACATGCGTGAATGGGCATACCTTCCTTGAAGGTTGTGCGTCAGGGCCAGCAACTCTGCACGTAAAAATCTACTGCCAATCATTAGCGGACCAGAGTTCTGCTGTGACGACCCCTAACCAGGAAAAGCCAAAAGACACAATTCAACAGAAAGCAACCAGTGTGCCTGAAATGTCAAGCCAATGCTTGTCATCATTAACAGGCATCATAGAGGTTTACAGGAATAATCTTCTACCACATTCTAGGGATGAACAAAGTGATAAATTTAACAGTTTAATACAATACTCAACCAACTGAAAATAACATAACACAATAGGATCACTGTGTTTTTCATCTTTTCTTTGAACATGAATTCCAACCACATTTACTTCATACACTGAATACTGCTAATTAAATAAAAATAATCTTATTATTGAAGTAAGACCTCAATTTACCATAAAAAAAGCTGCTGTATTATATGTTACACATCCTACTCTAAAATAACCCATTACATTAAAATACAATATTCCTAATTGTACTATATCATTAATGTATTAAATACCACATGTAAAAAGACCTAAAATTATCAATTTTCCATAACTATCAATTAAAAATATATAATTCAATGGGAAAAAAATAAATATCTACTACCCTCATGTTCAATCCTATGAAACACTAAACAGTGCTAAAACTTTATATAAAAAAATTAGTTGAATTAGTAAAATATATTTATAAAATGTGTGTGTTAATCATTAAGAATATATAAGAAAAAGTAAAATCTATAAACAAACACCAAAAGGTTTTAACATTTTATTGCACTCTAGCAAAAGCACAATTGTGTACACTTACCATAAATGTAGATGTTCAAGTGTATTCACTGTTGCAGTCATCACACTTGGATTATCTGCCTGCAGGTAGCCCTCAGTCGGCCCGAATACCAGAGACTTAGTATTTCTGAGTCGGATGCTGTCACTCCAGGACTGATGTCAGGTTGTCAGTGGTATAAAAAACAGGCAGCTGACGCCATTACATCAGTTTTTCTTGCTCCAAATGTCAGGAGCCCCCAAATAGCGAGCTAAGTTATGGTGGGGAAAACACCACCAGTAAAAAGTAAATACCAATACCAATAGTAATAGCCATAGAGAGGAGAGAGACATAGAGAAAATCAGGGGGCTGGAGGGAGGGAAACCAGGACTGCAACAGTGAATATACTTGAACATCTACATTTATGGTAAGTGGACACAACTGTACTATGTTCTTCGTGTTTCACTGTTGTAGTCATCACACTTAGGTAGATTCCCAAAGCTGAGGAAGGGTGGAGGCAGTCAAGAAGAGTTAAGGCTGGCTGGTAGGCCTTGCAAGACTGCTGTAGCAAAACCGGCCCTGGATTTGGAAAAGATAGGCAAGTGGTAATGCTTGGTGAAGGTGTGTACAGAACTCCAGGTAGCAGCTTCCAGGATGTCCCTGGTAGGGACTCCCTTGAGAAATGCTGTAGAGGTAGATGTTGCCCTAGTGGAATGTGTTCTGACCCCCCTGAGGGGTTGGTTTTCCATGGTGCTTGTAGCAGACATGGATGCAGTATGCTATCCATTTGGAAATTGTTTGTTTTGAAATGGCCTTGCCCTCTGCCCCTGTTGCAAAGCTGACTAGTAACTGGTCAGCTTTTCTGAACGGCTTAGTCCTATCAAGGTAGAATCTGAGCTGTCTGTGCATGTCCAAAGAGTGCAGGATCCTTTCCCCTTTATTTTGAGGATTAGGGAAGTTGGTTGACAAATGGATGGATTGGTTGAGAGCCACACTGGACACCACCTTAGGCATAAAGGAAGGGTTAGTCATGAGGGAAACTCTGTCAGCATGGAAAATAATGAAGGGTTTCACAGCCATCAGTGCTTGTAGCTCAGACACTCTTCTAGTTGAAGTGATGGCTAGAAGCAAGGCTGTGTTCCAAGAGAGGAATTTTAACTCTGCTGAAGCAGCATGTTCAAATGGGGGAAGTGTGAGCTTTTCCAGTACAAAGTTAAGGTCCCAAGCAGGGGTGGGTGCTCTCCTTGGTGTCCTTAAGTTGTTTGCCCCTCTCAGGAACTGTTTGATGAGAGGGTGAGAGAATAGAGGTGGCTCAGTGTTGTAATGAGCCGAGATGGCAGAGGCATGGATCTTAATGGAGGAGAAGGATAGGCCTCTGTGGAGTAGTTCTGCTAGGTAATCCAGGATTAGAGGTAAGGAGGGCTGTGCTGTGTCCTCTCCTTTAGACTGAATCCAGGAACAATACCTTTTCCACTTAACATAGGATTTCCTTGTTCTGAGCCTTCTGGCTTCAAGGATGATGTCCAGCATCTGTTTGCTTAGGGTTGCTGGTGGAGAATTCAAGGAATAAGCCAGGCTGCAAGATTTAGTTTGCAATTGTGGATGTAAAATCTGTCCCTCCTGCTGAGAGAGCAGGGTTGGGGGTCTGCTGTAGGTGCCAGGGTGGCACTGTTTGTCAGGCTGTGCAGGAGTGGGTACCAGTGCTGGCGTGGCCAGTCTGGGGTAATCAGAATTGTCCTTGGCCTGTCTTGTTTTATCTTGAGTAATACTCTTGAGAGAAGGGGCAGATGGGGGAAAGGCATAGATTGAGAGCTTTTCCCATTTAAAGGATAGGGCACCCACTTTCCAGGCCCTGCTGTGAGGATTCCTGGTGCAGTATTTGCTGAGCTGGTGGTTGTACGGGGAGGCAAAGAGATCCACCTCTGGGATCCCCCATTTTTGAATGAGAAGGTTGAAGCTGCTGGGCTCCAATTTCCACTCATATGGGTCTAGGAGATTTCTGCTTAAGTTGTCTGCCAGTGAGTTTTGTTTGCCTGGCAGGAATTGAGCTTGTAGATGGACTTGGATGTCCAAGGCCATGTTCCACAGGGCTATGGCTAACCTGCAGAGTGGATATGAATGGGTTCACCCCTGCTTGTTGATATACCACATAACCATGGTGTTGTCTGTTTTTATTAACAGTTGTCGTGGAAAGAGTAGGGATCTGAAAGCTGTCACGGCATTCTGTACAGCTAGCATCTTTTTTTGGTTGATGTGCAGATGAATTTGACTTGGGCTCCAGTGACCCTGAATACATTTGCCAGCCATGTGAGCCCCCCCCCCCCCCAGGCATAGTCTGAAGTGTCTGTGATCAGGGTCTGGGTGGCATGGGGTTGAGTAAATGGCAGTCCCTTGTTGTGGTTGCATGCTTCTGCCCACAAAAGGAACTCTGTCCTTAGACAGGGTATGATAGGAATGACTGCTTCCAGGTCCTGAGAATGTTGGTACCAAAGACGTTTTAAGTACCATTGAAGTTTCCTCATATGCAGTTTTCGAAATATGGAATTAGCAGTATACATGAGGCCATGAACCCTAGGGCTTGCAGTATTTTTCTTGCAGATAGCTGTGTTCTGGTGGCCATTTGTGTGAAGTAGTCTGTCATGTAGACTTGCTTTTCTGAAGTGAGGAGTGCCATCTGGGAAGCTGTGTCCAAGCTTGCTCCCAGGAATACAATCTTTTGACTGGGTACCAGTTTTGATTTCTTTTCGTTGATGGTGTACCCCAAGGAAGTGAGAAGGTTTTTTACAAATGCCAGGTGCTGCAACAGCAATTCCTGACTGTTCACCTGAATTAGGCAGTCATCCAAGTACGGGTAAATTTGGATATTTCTCTGCCTGCAGTATGCAATGGCTGGTGCCAGGCATTTTGTGAATACCCTACGTGCAGTAGATAATCCAAAGGGAAGTGCAGAGAACTGATAATGCATAGATCCTGCCCTGAAATGTAGATACTTCCTGCATGACTCCCTTATGGGGATGTGCAGATAGGCTTTTTTTAAATCTAGGGTGACTAACCAGGCATCCTTGGCTAGCATAGGAAGAAGCTGTTGCAGGGTAAGCATTTTGAATTTTGGTACCACCAGGAAGGTGTTGAGAATTGAAAGATCCAGGATTGGGTGCCAAGAGCTCTCTTTCCTGAGTACAAGGAATAGTCTGGAGTAGAATCCTTAACCCCTCTGATCTACTGGAACAGGCTGAATAGCTCTGATATTGAGCAGGGAAAGTACTTGGTTTTGAGCCTCCGCCCATTGGTTTGGAGGAAGGTCTGGAAACCGTCTTGGGGTTGGCAGTGAATGGAAATAAAATTTGTACACCTGGGATACAATGTTGAGGACCTATCAGTCCTGAGTGATGGACATCCATTTTTTTGCATGAAGGGCAAGTTTTCCTCCTACAGGCACAAGCAATTGGGCAGGGCTGGGAAGTGGAGTAAAGAAGTCATTGAGTTTTTTCCATAAGGAGGTGGCTTACCACTCCTTGCTTTAGGGGTGGGGGTACTCCATTGCTTAGATCTCTGCATACCCTGAAACTGTGGTCTGTTTCCCCTTGGTCTTGTTTGAAAAGGGCTGGAAAGGACCAGTGTTTTGAAGGGCAATGCCTACTAAATCTAGGGGGTTGCACTTGTAAGAATTCTTTAACAGTCTGCATAGATTTAGATTTTTCTTCCATCTTTTAAGAACGTCTTCTGCTTTGGTGCCAAACAGTCCTTATTCAAAGGAGCGTCTACTAATTTTGACTTGACATGGTCTGCTCCTTCAGCCAAGCATGTCTTTTCAGTACAGAGCCAATGACTGCTGCCCTGCAAGATGCTTCTAGGGCATCAAAGCCACCCTGAAAGGTATGCTTACTGACTTGGCTTGCAGAGTGCATAAGCTCCTGCAATTCTTTATTTTCTGCACAGTCTGGAAAAGTTACCACTTTTTGTTTAATGAGTTCCATAATATGTTGCTGGTACTTCAGCATGTGAAACTAGCAATTCAATGCCCTAATAGCAAGAATTGCAGAGGTATATACCTTCTTACCCCATCTGTCCAAAGCTCTGGAATCCTTGTCCAAAGGGGTGGGATTCTTGGCTGTAGTAGCCTTGATACCTTTAGCCCCCTGGGAAATGATCTCTGGGTCAATTGGATTCTTGAAAAGAAACTTGTATCAGGTACGCTGTAGTACCTGACTGGTTTCCTAGGGGCAGGAGGTAAAGTGTCAGGAGTAAGACTGGATTCCATAAAAACATCATCCACAACATCCAGAACAGGGGGAATAGCTAAATGCCTGTGCTGAGGCAACTCTAAAAATTATCTGAGTCTCTTTTTGGACTGAGGATAGTCTTGGCATTCCCAATGGAAATGCTCTCTTAGAGTATGGAAGGTTTCACCAAAAGAAAAATCCTCTAGAGGGGAGGCAGAGGGAATATATTCCTCTGCATTTGAATCCTCATAGGCAGATAAGGGCATGTCTTCATAATCAGAAATCTCAGACTCATTGGACTCCTGGTCTGTAGAACCTGAAGGGGACTGTATTCTTGGTCTCTTTGCAGGGGAAGGCTGACTTCCCCTAATCAGCGTAATAAGGTCATTCTAAGCATTTGTTTTTGGGGCATGGGAGCATGAGCATGTGGTTTAGTCATTTATTTTCTAGGCGTAGTGTGTACCCTGGGCCTAAGAAACTCGGTAGTTTTGGTTACAAAATAAGTCATCGGTTTGATATGAACATCGGTAGAGTGAAGAACTGCCTCAGAAGCCGGTGCCTGCAAAGCAACATCTGCAGATTCTCTAGTCGAAGAAGCTTCTTGCGCCATACCGGAGTCCAAATGGGTCTCAGCAGAGGCCTGCAAATCCAGTGAAGCGGTCATCAGGGGCTGTGTAGGCACCTCACTGAGTACTGGAGGACTGGCAACTAGCTTAACGGTAGCGTTGACAGTTGTGGACCTATGTGGTATGTCTCTGTATTTATCCTTATGTTTTTTCAGAATATCGGTAGTTGGATGGCTTACCAAAGCCATTCAGAATATGGAGATCGACAGCGAAAGAATTTAGTGGCAAACAAAGAGAGCCCAATGATGAATGGTTTGGGTGTTAGACAAGGCACAAAACCGACAGCGAGGGACGTCATGGTCTGGGCCTAAACAGGTGACGCAGTAAGAATGGAAATTTCTGTGAGGTATTTGCTTTCCACAGGCAAGACAACTGTTAACTTTTCTGACATCGGTTAGAGCAAGAAAAAAGGACCCCCAATGGGGTACTTAGCTTTAGAAGACTTTAGGATTATTCAATTTGAAAATGAAAATTCAGGTAGCGACCGAACGGTACTTGCGAATTGCTTCTGCTTTGGGCTCCTCGGCAAGAAAGACTGATGTAATGGCGTTGGCTGCCTGTTTTTATACCCCTGATGACCTGAGGTCAGTCCTGGAGTAACAGCATCCGACGCAGAAATACTAAGTCTCTGGTATTCGGGCCGACTGAGGGCTACCTGCAGGCAGATAACCCAAGTGTGATGACTGCAACAGTGAAACACGAAGAACATCCTAAGTTTTAAAAACTGGAACTAGAGAAATATTTTCATTCAGCCCCAGAGATTTGTTGGCTTCCAAAATAAGCTGCCAATAAATCTCCCGGTATTCTAATCTTGTCTCCCGTTGTCCACCTCTCACATCTTGCAAAATTTCTTCCAACACAAAGAATACAAAACTAGCTTCCCTATATTTTACAGTATGGTTATAATGCATTCATTATGTCTATTTTGAATATTGTAGTGATGTTCATAATTCTTCTTTTTAAGGCCTGTTCTGTTTTCCCCACATAGAAAGCTACACAGTCCTTACACTGAGCCAAATAGACCACTCCCTTACTATTACAATTCGTATTATTTTCTGTGTTACTACTAAGGGAACATTTCCCACATTTATATGTACCTTCTTTTTATGTTTTCTGATTCTTTATATTGGTCCATCTCAAAGTAATTTTTAATATTCCAACCTTTTCTATACGAGAATTTTAGCGGTTGTTTAAATATCCTTTCCAAATCAGAAAAATTTGCAAATATATTTCAATTTTTAGAGATTATAATTTTTAATAATATTTGCATCTCTGTTGAAATTCATAGTAAATGCCCCTTTATGTATGGCATTATCTTCTACTATCCTCTTATTAGTGCCATTATTTTGCCCTCTATTCTTTAAGCTGTCTACCTTGTCTAAGGGACTATATCTATCTTTCATTTAGTACATGTTCTATTAGGTTAACTGGATATTTTCTTTCTATAAACATTTTTATATTATCACATTCCTTTCTAAAGTCCACCTCATCTGAGGTCATCCCAGGTATTCTAATGAATTGGCCCTTCAGAATACTTCTCTTTTGTTTGTAAGGATGGGCACTGGTAAAATATAAATATGAATTGGAAAATGGATTTTTCTATAAATTGTAGACAAACTCCTCAGTGTGTAAAACTTTATTATTGGCACATACAAACAATTAACTCATTGTTTATCAATATTGTGGGTGAATCTAAAAAACTCTGATCCTGTTGATATAAATTTAAAAATTCCTTAAACTTTTCTTCTATATCAACCCAGAAGATACATATATCATCTATTTCTTATGCACATTCTGACATTTTGTATATGGGAAATTAAAAATATATTTTTTTCTCTCAAGTATGTAATACAATATTTGCATACTTTATGACTGCAACACACCCACTGCAAACATAAAAATATTTTTTTCTCTGAAGTATGTAATACAATATTTGCATACTTTATGACTGCAACACACACTGAAAACACCTTTTTCTTGTTTAAAGGATTCTCCTTCAAAATGTAAAAAGTTGTTTTTAAGAAATAGTTCATCAGTTCTAATAATACTCTAAAATTAAATTTTCCTTGATCTACCATAGCCTCTTCAAACCATTCCAAGACTATTCAATGTGTTATAACAGGAAATAAATCAGTAATTATCAATAGTAACAAATATTATATCTGTATTGTATAATTTCTTCTCAACAACTTTTAAGAAATATCAAGAATTCTTTAAAATTCCTTCCTGTTCTGTCCAAATTGTTTTTATTTTCAGATCTATATACTTAGCCAATGGATGTTTTAGATCAATTTGCTGCCACTATGGGCCTTAGCAGTGGATGTCTTACATCTTTGTGTACCTTGGGAATTCCAAAAATCAATGATATAATAGGTTTGTTAATCTATAAAAAAATATAAATAAATATCAACATCTGTCATACCTTCTAAACGTAATTATTTTAAAGCAAAATCTATCTTTGAATAGGCAATATTTATTTTATTTTTTGATACTCTCGAATACGCTTCTTCACCATACCTCCCCCTTTATCTGGCCTCATGACCCTAATATCCTTCCTACTTAGTTCTTCCAACAGCTGTCTTTCTTCTAACGGGAGGTTAGGACTTACTTTTACTTTACTGAGTGCGTCTCTTAACTCCCTTTCTACTACCCATTACATTTTTTAATTGAGGATGTACTAGAGGATTTTAAGTACTTTTTCTCTTAAATTTTTATCAACACTCATTTCTTCCATTTCACTTGCAAATATTAACTCCAGATTCTTTTTTGTAATGAATAACTTAAGGTCTATTAACAACTTACAAATGTCACTTTTTTACTAGGTACAAATTTCAATCCTTTCATAAACAAACTAAAATATATTTTATTAATCTCTGTGTTATAATTCCTGTATGTAAACATGCAATCCTTCTGCGCAATCGGATCCTCTTCTGTCACTCTACATTTTTCATACTCAATATCTTCTTTATCTTCTACCTGTCCTGTAGTTGACCTCTTCCCCTGTTGTAGTTGTAATAGGTCACTGGTCTGCTTTTTATCCTTTCTGAACTTCTTAGGAGAGGAAATTCTAAATTCACACCTAGATTATTAAGATTTTCTCTTCCCTTTCATGGTATCTTCCTGCTGAGGTACGATAATCTCCTCTACAGAAATCTTCTCTTTTATTATACCTATCATTATCCTGGTTAACTCCATCTTGTATTTGAAAATAATTTCTATTAGCTTGTTTGGGCTTAGGGCAACTTCTATTTTCTTTATATTCTAATCAGTCCCTCTCCAAATTTTTACTTTTTCTTCTCACTATAAAAGCACATTTTTCATCTTTTTTTCCCTAATGTTAAAATATTTACTTTTTTCATCTTCCACGGTAAAAAGTAAATAATTCATAATCTTATTATTCACAATTTCTATCCGCCTATAGAGCGTATCCATTTCCTTTTCATTTTATTACTTTCATAATAAAAAAAAACAAAATTGTGAAATATTTTTTAACCATTCACCTTGATTATGTTCCACTACTGGTTGAAATGAAGAATGAAAAGTGAGAAAGGAAGAGACTCATAAGCGGTTTCCTACATACCTATTAGAAAAACTGTTTACTTCATTTAATATGCTATCTACCCAGTAAGCAATGAAAAAGATCAATAATCAAGCGAATCTTGCTTAAATGTGGGATAAAACTATGAAAAAAAGTTTGCAAAAGGAAAAGCTAAATAAATACTGCCAGAAAGTGTATCCAGATATTTAGAAGCAATAAGAAAAAAAGAGGAACTACAAGATCAGAAAAGAACAGGCAAGGAAGAGAGGGAGGAAAATGAATTTAGAACCAAGGTAGTGAAATAAACCTTTTCTGCAGCTACACCAAAAACAAGTACATATTTAGAACAGGAGCTAAGGTAACAAAAATGGTGGAATGTATAATACTGAAGTTAAAGGAAAACTTTATCCTTGAAAATATGTTTTTTATTCCAAATAGTTTTCTGGACTGTTTTGATGCATGAAAATCACACTGCAGTCTGCATATAAACATTTTCCCATTAAAATGGCCATTATGGGACCTGCCATTTTAATGTGATCTTGTTTTACTGCCTTCACGTTCCCATTCCAGAATCAATTTCAAGTTCATTGCATGCAAGTCATGCTAAACATAATGAAGTGGTATTGTGTTCCTGCTGTATTGACATACAGTGGAAGTAGTGCTAGTCATAGTGTGCTTACATTTTTCCTGGGTGATTTTATAGAAGACCGAAAAGCCAAAATATCAAATCTGACAGGACCGAGATGAAACTGCCGACACCTCACATGAAAGAACACCGACAAACAAATTCCGGGTAAGTAACCACTTGTCCTTCATAGTGAACATTTCCCTTTCCCCCACTGTAGGTCAATATCGGAGTTGGTATCTTTAGTGAGAGGGTGTGGGGGCCTAGACCCCTCCACATGGGTGGGTTTAATTTGCTTTAATATACATTTTCATTGTTTTTTGTTTTAGATATGTGGTTACTTACCTGATGCTTGTGTTTCGGTGTTCCAGGTGTTTGTTCATATGAAGTTTTGACAATTTTATCTCGGTCTTCTCAGATTCAAAAATCTGGCTTTTTGGTCTTCTCAGGTAGACCCCATATATATAAATATATATATATATATATATATATATATATATATATATATATATATAGCAAGCTTTATAATTACTGTTAGTTTGTAGTCTTGAGAAACAGCAATGACAGATCCTCTCCCACACTCTTCCTGAGGTGTCAAGGCTAATAATGCAATATAGGAGATATTAACTAACTGTTCAAAATGTTGTTATTCACCAGGGTCTGCAATAAGATAACCTTTTTTAGATTTTTAATCTAAATGTTGGACTGCTATTTTTTTTCTTTTTGCTCAAAATAATTTTACAAGCATGGTACCAAAAAGGTACAGCCATCTGTTCTTGAGATTTTTTTTTTTAAACTGAGGCACAAATGCTTTCATCCATTACTTTTTCTCACTTCATTGCATATCGGTACTTTATCAAAGCCATAATCTATTAGCATGACAAATTAGTAGTTCTCTATGACATCTGCTAGACTAAAATACTGCATTGTATAGAACCGATTAAGTCACAAAAAATAATGCATCTTACAAATAGATCACTGTACAAAAAAGTAGTTAGCTGTTGGGGTTGCTCAAAGTTGGACATTATTACTAAAACTCAAGATGCAGTCATGCAGGACAAAGCATGCCTTCGACCATTGACCAATGAAAAAAATATGTTTATGTTATTACAGAAGTAAAGACAGTGATGTGCAGTGTTGGTTGTTTGTACTACTCTATGTTAAGATTATTTAAATGTAATGTTACAGTTTTCTGCAATATTTTTCTTGTAAAATATCAAGACCTTTGACATTTTTATGCCCCATCCTATACAAGACAAATATTCAACAAACAGAAAGATGGTAACCCTATCAGCTCAGCCATGTGCACTGATACAGTTTCCCTTCCTCTCTGCAGCCAAAGCAGTAGGGGACACTTTCACAACACTGCATTATTATTACTTTTTAAAGCAGCTACTGCCATCAACAAGATTGATTACCTGTGCAGATCTGTGGTCAGTACCTGACAGTAAAAGCAACAGCTTTCCCTGTGTCTGTGGTAGGTCCTGCACATGGAAACAAATTCTTCTACCAGAGCATACAAATAAAACACCATCAAATTCCATCTTAACACAGTAACTTCTAATTAACAAGATTGAGTGCTTTCATCTATTTAGAATTCAGACTTCTGATCCTTCTATCAGAGCATGTAAGAAGTTAAGGTTAATAAAAAGGTGGGTAGGCTTTCCCTGCCTTTGATTCCAAGGGAAGGAAATGAAAGCTTTGTAAAATGCAAGTAGGTTTCTAGTAACAAAACTGTGGAAAGTGAAGGGGTAACAAAAGTGTCACCTACACACTAGAGGAGTTGGAACTGGGTAAGACAAAGGACAATTTAAAAAAAAAATAGAAAAAGAGACAGTATTGATCCCTGTGGTGCACCTGGAAGACTATAGAGAGAATGCAACAGAGAGGAGACAATATTCACAGGAAAGGATTTGTCAGTCAGTAAGTATTTTAACCACTATGTAGCGCAAGTTCTGATGCCAATGTCTGGGAAGTGGACTAGTAATATTGAATGCTCTAACATGTCAAAGGCTTGGATCAATAAAAATGGCACTGATAAGATTTCCTTCATCCAAGTTGATGAATTAAGAGTCTAGTGTGCAGTTCTTCCTGCCCAGAAGCCATATCATTTGTTTGAGAGCAAATATTTTACCAGATATAAGTTTATTAGAAATTAGTTTTCAAAGTGATTTATGGAGGAAAAGACATACAGAGATAGTCAGTAGTGGTTGGTGGAAGAGAATGTTGGATCTTTAGGAAGAGCTCTGATGAAGGCTGACTTCCAGACTGTGGGCATGAATTTTCTAATTGTGGCAGGGGGTAGGGTTTATTTGAGTGGCAATTTAGTGAGAACCAGTTTTGCCTAGGCAGGCAGATGTGGCTGACTACAGAAACATTGAGTGGGGATTTATGTAGGAGCATTACATCACCACCATTCCTTGTTCCAAGACAGGAGTCAAACTTGTAGCTGTAACCTGAGGAAAATATTAAAAGTTTTATGATCATTTGAACCATAATTTTGTAACAGCTAATGCATCATGAGAGTGGAAGGCTTGAAAGGTGTTATGATCAAGCTTATTATAGATACTTTTTATGTTGACTAGAGTACAGATGAAAGAGTTAAGGATAGGTGGGTGTGGATATGCTGCCTATGATATTTCCATGGAAAAAAAGAGTAATGTATAAGCTGGATGGAAATGAGATTTATATTTGTACCTTTAAGGTGATGGCTTTCTTTTAAAGACAGGTGGATGAAAAAGGGCCATATTCCATTAGACCTAACAAATCCTATTCTGGCCCTAGAAAATGAATGAATCTTTTCGTGCTTAGTAAATGTATGCAGATTTGACCTAGATGTTGCCACTGAACATCACTAGTGTCTACTTCTGTCCAAAACCCCAGAAATAGCCACAATTCTAGCAGAGTGAGTCTTAACCTTCTGGAGGGGCTATTTACATTGTGGATGTAACAGAAATTGATAGAGACAACTGTTTGGAAATGGTCGTCTTTGAGACTGGTTGTCCCCATTTTTACTCCTATCACACGAAATAAAGAGCTAGGGAAAAATTGTGAAGTCTTTTTATGTTATACACACGTTTCTTGTGGATATCCAAGGTATGTAGAATTCTTTCTCCTTTGCTTTGGCTTCAGGAAAGAACACATGGAGATGAACAGACAGACTGAAGGTAAACTCAGACACAATCTCAGGCATAAAGGATGAGCTGTTTCTAAGGTTACCATGACACTGTGAAAGATCAAAATAGGCTAGACAGACATGAGGGCTTGCAACTCAAATAGTCTTCTAGACAAAATCAGAGCAATAAGGAAAACTGTTTTCCAACTGAATAACTTCAAGATGGTTTCTGAAATTCTTTCAAATGGAGTTAACGTCTGTATTAATTTAAGATCCCAGGATGGAAACACCACGTTCCTAAGTGGTTGAATAAGCAACACCTCTTTCAGAAATTGCTTTATTGGAATAGAGAAGAAAAGGGGAAGCCAAAGACAGACAAGCTAAGGTGTCCCACAGATGCACCTTGATAGAAGTGTAGGATAGGCTTGATTTTGAGCAGTTCACTTAGGTACTTGGAGAACCAGAGGGATTGCCACTCTGGAAAGATACAGGTCTCTCCTGTGGCACCAACTAGAAAACCCTTTTCCACTCTGCTGCCAAATATGACTTTCTAGTAGCATGTTTTCTATCTTCCTATTTCACACTTTGCACATCCTCAGGAAAAAAAGGTACCCAAATGAGATCAATAATGAACCTTCCAGAGGACTTCCACGACAGCTCAAGCTGATCAAAAGCTTAACTTCAGCACTTCCAATGTGGAAAAAAAGAAACTGAGAACTAACAGCGAGTAATTTTGCTAACCTGAGTAAAATACAGTTATTGGCTAATATGTACACTACCAAGATGCCAGCAAAGAAGAGAAAACACTGACTGGGGAAAATCCTGCATTCGTTCATCAAAAAGCATTTTCTGCCTTAGCTTTGGTACAAGGGAGGTGACTTCTAGTTGAAAAAATAAATCAAATGTACTCAAAGGTACTTTCTATTCTAAGTGAAATTAAAAAATATTCCTTCATGCATCAGCAGTGTTACCTGTTTTTTTTTTCTCTTACTGCTTACAACGTTTCAATGGAGGCAAGCTGTCTGTATGTGTAAGCAATTAATCTTTAGTGTTCTGAACATTCTTTGCTGAGCTGATGGAAATGCAAAATTTGAATGTACAATAGCAAACAGTTCAATAAAAAATAAAGTTTGAAATTATTAGAAGTGAATAAAACAGAGCAGTTTCCCTAGCAGCCTTAATACTATTAATTGAATACTGTATAATTTAGTTTTATTTAAAGATAACCAGTGCACTTTTTCTTAAGGCTAAAAGTTAATGTTTTTTTGAAACCATACAAGCTGTTTTTTCACATCTTGCAGGGGACTAGAGATGAGGAAAAAAAAAAACAGAAACCAATCAATATAAGTGGGAGCACAGGCTGTGTGTAACATGTGCATCCTTAATTTTAGGTTAAGTAATGCCTAGGAGTGCAGTTGTCAATTTGGGCCAATTTTTCCTACCTGAATGGTTAAACTACTTTTTTGAAGATGTACATAGTTGAGTGTGTTTGTTCAAAGTTTATAGCTTATGGAGGTGTTCTGAGAATGTATTTAGTTTTTTTTTTTGAGTTGTTTTTTCATTAAAATAATCTTGAAAATGTGACATAAGTTCAAACGGTGAAGAAACAGGCTGACAAACATTTGTGTGCGCATGTAACACACGAGTTGGAAATACACATTCAAAAAACTGCCATTGTATAGTAAGTGAAAACAATAACTTTTTATCATAATGTGAATTTAATAAAGGATTTCAAGATGGATATTCAGTAGAATATCAGGGGCAAAGGAATGCCGGAGTAACTATACTAATTGCTAGAGGAGCTCCAACAGTGATAGAAAATAATGGAAAATCTGTGTTAGTAAAGGGCTATTGGCAAGGGTAGAGGATTATGCTGGCATGTAATAACTATTATGGAGCTTAAGAAATTTTGGGGAGAAATAATCATTCAGCAGGGAATATTACTTACAGATGTAGACCAGAATTTGATTTGCAACAGTGAAGCTGTATCTGGGGACATAGCAGGGAAAATATAAAAAAAAGGGTAAATTTCTGAAGAAATGTATGAAAATATTTTTGGAATGCAAGACGTGAATTCAGCAGTAGGAACTGAGAACATTTATATATCATTCCTTAAAGTACACTAGCTGGGCTAAACTAGAAAGATTCTATTTCACAGGAACATGTGCATTTAATTAAAAGCTTTGGCTCATATCCAGTAACTATTTCAAATCAGGCACCAATTAAAACTATGATAAAAATGCAGGGTAATGAAATAAAAATCAGGCACTAGTGCTTTCCCAACTACCTCTTAAAAAAGATATGAATTTAAGGAATGGGTAATGCAAATTATTTAAGAATTATTAGGACAGACAGAAATGTATTCAAAGGTTATAGCTAGTGAGTGGGATAAAATAAAACTGTAGTCAAGAAGTAATAGGAATTATTTAGAGGGACTGAGGGAGGTTAAAGTATACAGAATAAGGAGAATCTCACAGAAGAAGAAGATGCACAGCTGCAGACTGTTAAATAGCAAATAAGGGAATATCTGGATAATATGCAAGAGTTTAAAAAGATAGCTGTTCATAGATTCATGTGTCTGTACTAGGCTAATGGCCCTGGAGCCTTTACAAGCCTAGCCCATAGAAGTGCCCTGGCATTGTGCCACCACACATTAGTTCCCAGTGCCTCTATCAAGTAGAGAGACTGGAGTGATCCCCGGGGTGAACTTTATTTCCCATCCACTCATCAATATTTCTCCTGAAGAGGGCCAGTGAGCAGCTCTGCTTGACATGTATGGGAAGTCTATTCCAGAGCATGGGTGGGTTTTGAACTTGTCCCTCCATGTTCTGTTGATTGTGGTAATGAGGTTGAGGTCTCTGGAGCTTGTTGTGTGGAGGGATTGGGATTTCTTTAGATGTAGCATTTCTAACAGAGCTGGGTCAGACATGGCTTTGTAAGTCAAGGAGAGATTGCCTCTTACTAAATGATATGAGACAGAATAGCTGGAATTTTTGTCTATATAGGACATGTGTTTAAGGTTTAGGCTCCTCTTCGTGAGGTACTTTTGTGGCCTTTCCAGCTGTTGCATGTGTCTAGTGAGGTACATGCCAAATGGGGCATTATACTCGATGATTGGCCTAATATGGGAAGAATAGAGAGAGATGGTGACCTCTTTCTTCCTGGATGCAAAACCCTTGGTAATATGATGTGCCACACAGGACGACTTTATGACCACAGTGATAATGTGGTGGTCGAAAGAAAGGTTGCTGTCAATCTGTGCCCCCAGATCTCTTGTAACATCTTCAGTGTACTGTGGGCTCCCATCAATGTGGTAGTTAGGGGGAACTGAGTTTTTCCCAAAGGGGATGATGACGCATTTTTTGGCATTAAGCTTAAGGCCATGGTTTTGACACCAGACATTGGTCTCAGTGAGGCCTTTCTGTAGGATGTCTAAATCACTTGGGGAGATGATCATGGCTCCCAGCTTGCCGTCGTCTGTGAACTTGGCCAGCCAGAGTCCCTCTGTGTTGGCCTGGACTTCTGAGAAGTAGATGCCAAACAGGAGAAGACCCAGGACCAATCCCTGTGGGACTCCACTCGTGACTGGTCTGCAGTCTGTCTTGGAGTCCGCTACTTTCACACTGCAGGTTCTATCTGTGAGCAATTTTGCAACCCAACTAGTGATATAGGGGTTTGATGCCTAGTTTGGTGAGTTTATCAATAATTATTGCCCTCATCCACAGCTCTATTGACTGACTCAAAGAAGTCAACCAGGTTGAGCAGGAATGATCTACCCTTCACAAAATCAAATTCCGTGGGATCTAGAGTTTGGAGATTCCCTGTATCCTTGTTAATTAGGTCCATGATGATGCGCACCATAGCATTACATATTAGACTCATCGGGCTAATGGGGCGATAATTTCCAGAGTCTGTAGTCACTCCCCCTTTATGGAGAGGGATGGCTGTAGCAATGTACCATTCAGTAGGGACAAAGCCTGAGGTGAGGCTGTGATTGAACAGGGCACACAGATGTGGTACCACTTCACTTTGTCGTTAATGTAGAACACATCCAGGGATATTGTCGGGTCTCATGGAAGCTGTATTCTTAGCCTTGGACAATGCAGCTTTAACCTGTGCTGCAGTAATGCTGGGTGCCTGGCATTCCTCCGGTATTGTGATTGGTCCTTTGGGGGGAGAGAGGGGTAAAGATGGCACTGAATCTGTTGGCCAGTATGTTGGCAATATCTGTTGGCTCAGTATAGGAGGTACCATTGTGCAGTAACTCAGAGCAAATCTGGGTATTGCCGTGGATATTCTTGATATAACTATAGAAGGCTTTGTGGTTGTTTTTAGTGTCTGCCACAATTTTGCCTTCATAACTGGCTTTAGAGGTTTTGATGAGGGATCTCAATTTTTTGTTGAGGCTAATAAGGGAGTTTTTCCAGTCTTGGGACTTCACCTTTTTCTGCAACAGTTTCTTCCTTCTGTAGTGGAGTTTATTAATGGCAGGGGACCACCAGATTGGCTTTCTTTTTTTTTTTTTTTTTGGAGGTGAGAGTCTTGGTTTTGTTGGGTATAGCTAGTTCTATGCATTTATGTACGTGTTTGTACAGTACATCAATTATTCAGCAGTCATGCATGTTGAGCAGCTTTTGTTTTGATAGCAACTCAAGAGACAAACTTATATCACAATGACTTAGGCAACAAAGTAGAAAGTGTTGTCGCCAAATTTAGGGAGCATATAACAAAAAAAATAACCAGAGATCCTGTAGGGAAATTAGAAATACTTCAGAAATTTTACGAAAATCTGTATAAAGCACAGAAATGTGGAACTCAAGAGAGAACAAATGGAAATATTTATGGAAAGCTCAAGTATAACAAGGTTGGAGGTAGACGAGGCTCAACAATTAACAGTTGAGAAAAGGGGAGAGGAGATAAAAACTGTGATGTGCAATCAATCTGCAGGAAATTCTCCAGGAACAGATGATATTGAAGTGGAAGTTTAGAAGCTAGGAGGGAAGAAAGTGATAAAGATTTGGAATGTTTTGTTTACTAATATTTTAAAAGGAGAAGTACCACCAACATCTTGGAGGAAAGCTGTGATGCCTACACCTACAGATGGTAAAGAAACAACTTCATTAGACCCCATTTCAATTTTAAACCATGATTCTGAAGTGTTTATACTAACTGAAATAATGTCAAAATTGATATGGGTCGAAGTGGGTTTGTGGAGGGGAGGCAAATTATTTGACAACATTAATGAAACAATGATGATCAGAGCACAGCAGAATGTAAGAAAATACCACTGTTGTTTGTGGGTTGGGATGCAGAAAGCATATAACAGAGAAAGTTGGAACTTTGAGTAGGGCAATGGATACATTTGCATTCTTGATACTTTAATAAGGTTAGTTAGGAGGCTATATGAAGGACACGAGGCAAGAATTAAAGTGGGAGGGTTCCTGTCTGATAAGTTGTGTCTGAACAGTGGAACCAGGCAGGGGTGTCCCCTGTTATTTGTTGGGGTTCAGATATTCGAGGATATAATTGGTATGGTTATCCAGAAAAAATATTATACCTGATAAATCCAGAAAAACACATCTCAGTACTATAGAATATTTTGAGACAATTTCAAGTCTTTTCGGGATATAAAATTAATGATGATAAAACAAAGGCTACACCTGTAAATTACATACCCATACATAAATTGGTTCAGCAATACCCATATGTATGGGACACAATAAGTCAAAGTATTTTTGAAGTATGGATTAAGGGCAGCTGTGGTGATACAGTGGTTAGCATTGTCACCTCACAGCAAGAAGTTCTCCGGTTCGATCCTCGGCTGGGGTGCCTTCTGTGTGGAGTCTGCATGTCCTCCTCCCTGTAGTTGCGTGGGTTTCCTCCGGGTGCACTGGTTTCCTCCCACATCCCAAAGACATGCTGTAGGTGGATTGGGCACTCTAAATTGGCTCTAGGCGTGAGTGCGTGCATGTGTGCCCCTTCTGTGGAAGGTTGGGTGCCGGGCTGGCAACTAGACACCGTAAAACTCCACTGCCAATCATGAGGCAGACAGGTGATCTGCTGTGGCGACCCCTAACCAGGAAAAGCCAAAAGAAGAAGATGATTTTGAAGTATGGATTAAAAAGCCTTCTGTTACTGCAGCTGAGGATAAGTGGGAAGAGACTAAATAAAAAAATAATATAAAAACTGAGAAACTGAAAAGTCATATGGATAGCAAAATACAGGCAATGAAAATGATTTTAGTTTTTTGTACAGGTCAGAGGTATATTTTTATCTACCAAAGGAGAAGTTATGGACAGTAGCTAATAAAGAATAAAATAAGTTTATCTGTGGCTGCAGCAACTTCATCTAAAGAACAGTTTAGGGTATGTTTTGTGACCTGAGATGCAAAAGAAAGCATTTTAGTCAGAAATTATTTGGTATCAGAAGCAGGTAAATTAGAAATTATCTGATTCATGTTTGGGCATATGGAAAAAAAGGAATTTAGGCATGCTGTCTTGACAATTTATAGTTCTCTAGGCCAGGAAGGAAGAGGTATAAAGATTCTTGGGTCTTTCAAATGGCATTCCATCTATCACTGGGTATAGACTATTCAAAGAGATGACAGTAGAATCTGCTGATGGGCTTCAGAATAGGAATTCGTGTGACTCAAGCTTTTGGGGTGCAGGTGGTGCAACATGTTTTTTTTTTTTTTTTAGGATAGAGGAATGGAAAGTATAAAGAATGTAGACAACAAAGGACTGCATGACAAAATAGAATGGTGTACTACAATTTTGGTGTTTCTCTTCCAAGTAGGATGTTGTGAAACATTTTAAATAAACAATAGCTTAAGTAAAATGGACTGAAAACCAGCAAAGGGAAAAGTAAGACAATGTGCATGAGAAAAATAAAGTTTATGTATTTTGCAACTTAAGCAGTAATAAACATTGTATTGCTTAAAAAAAGTTGTAAGGACAGTGGATTGGCACACACAGAGAGAGCAGACACAAAAAAGGAATGGGAAAATGCCAGGATGGGATTTGGCTAGAATTCTGGCATGGATGGATGCCAGGCCAGCCAGGACGACAACAAACTCATGTATCACTTGCCTGGGTGGCTGATGTTTTGGGCTGGTTGCTCCAGTGGCGGCCCAGTGGATGAAGCCTGCTGGTAATATAACAGAAGAATTCTCCCTCCCAAAGAAGCACCCAAAGTAGGCATCAGTGATCCCTCCCATATCACAGCCAGTAAGAGAACCATCATCACCCCCCCACACAGGCAGCCCTGGTGGCCAAAGGCTTTAAAGGGCACCGACAGAAATAAGAATGGCCTTATTCCCCCTCCCCATTACAAATGGGCTTGCAGACAGATGACACAATGGAAAACATTTATTACATATAGGCTGGCAACACAGTTGGATTGTCCCTGACATCACATACACCTTTACTGCCAAAAAAGTTACTATCTTTTTTGTAAAATCCAACATATTCAAATTGTCCTACTCCATCACTACAAAACAAAGTACAGTTTTGTACCTACCATAAATGTAGATGTCCGAGAGGCATGCATCTGCAGTCCTTACAAATGGGTTGTCCTGTCGTCAGGCAGCCCTTTGGTCGGCCGGATTCCAAAGTCTGGGTCTGGCCTCGGCTGGTGTCGCACTTCACCCGACATCATTGCGGCAGTTTTTCGGGTATAAAGGCATCAGCCGACGCCACTTTCCTCAGTATTTCTTGCCCCAGATGCCAGGTGCCCTCTTGGTAGGCTAAATTTGGATAAATGCCAAAGTTTCCAAATAGTAGAGAGCAAACACACAAAATAAACATGTATGTACATATATACAAACAAATACACCATAATAGATTCCCCCCAAGCTAGCTGAAGATTGGTAAATACCCTAGGAGTACCTCAGAGGGGAAGGAGGGTGGGTAATCCTGACTGCAGATGCATGCCTCTCGGACATCTACATTTATGGTAGGTACAAAACTGTACTATGTCCTTCAAGGATGCATCTGCAGTCCTTACAAATGGGTAGAATACCATAGCTAAACTAGGGAGGAGGTAATGAGAATAGATTATGGTGTAGTCAGGATCCCTTGCAAAACAGCAGTGGCAAAGCCAGCACGGGATCTAGAGTATAGAGGTAAGTTATAATGCTTGGCAAATGTATGCACGGAGGTCCAAGTAGCAGCCTCTATAATGTCCTTGGTAGCCACTCCTCGTAAGAAAGCTGTGGTAGTGGCTGTGGCCCTTGTGGAGTGAGGCCTGATGTTCTCTGGAGTTTTCTTTCCATGGTAGGAGTAACAAAGTCTAATGCAATTTCCTATCCATTTGGAGATTGTCTGTTTAGAAATTGGTTTTCCTTCTTTTCCTGTTGCATAAGCTACCAGAAGCTGGTCAGTTTTTCTATTGTTTTTTGTCCTGTCCAGGTAGTAGCGTAATTGCCTGTGCACATCCAAGGTATGTAAGAGCTTTTCTCCCTGTTCTGTGGATTGGGGAAGAATGTAGGAAGGTGGATAGCCTGATTTAAAGAGACTCTGGATACCACCTTAGGCATAAATGTAGGATTTGTTCTCATGGACACTCTATCTTGATGGAAGATCAGGAAAGGTTGTACTGCCATTAATGCTTGTAGTTCAGAGACCCTTCTTGCTGAAGTTATTGCCAGCAGGAAGGCAGTTTTCCAGGATAAGTACTGCAAGTCTGCTGTAGCTGCTGGCTCGAAAGGAGGTAGAGTCAGTGTTTCTAGTACAAAGTTCAAGTCCCATGCTGGCAATGGAGGTTTCCTGGGAGGTTTTACATTTTTAATTCCCCTCAGAAACTGTCTGAGCAGAGGATGCGAGAAGACAGGAGGATCCAAGCTGTATTGTGCTGAAATAGCTGATGCATGTATCTTGATGGAGGAATAGGACAGGCCTGTGTGGTAGAGCTCGGCCAAGTACTCCAGGATGTTGGCTATGTTCATCAGTGTCACATCTTGCCCCTTTGCAGCACTCCAGATGAGATATCTTTTCCATTTTGCTGCATAATTCTTTCGTGTTGAAGGTCTGAGCCTCCAGGATTATGTCCTTAACCCTTTGGGATAAATTTGGGTTAATTTCTGTCATGTAATGTTCCAGGCAGTTAGCTGCAGAGTTTTTAGGTTTGGATGCAGAATGTTGTAGTTGTTCTGTGTCAGGAGTAATGGGATCAGGGGCAGTTTCCACATTTGTTCCCGGGACATGCTCCTCAGCAGTGGGTACCAATGTTGTCTTGGCCAGTCTGGGGCTATCAGAATGATCCTCGGACGTTCCTCTTTGATCTTGAGAAGCACCTTGTGCATCAAAGGAAGTGGTGGGAATGCGTATGCTGTCAGGCTTTTCCAACTGAAGGATAGGGAGTCCACCTTCCAAGCAAGTGGGTGGTAAGTCCTTGTGCAGAATTTCTTCAACTGGTGATTGTATGGGGATGCAAACAAGTCTATTTGTGGTAATCCCCATTCTCCTGTGATGGCTTTGAAGATGTCCGGATGCAGCATCCATTCGTGGGCATCTGTTGTAGTTCTGCTTAATATGTCTGCTAGAATGTTTTCCTTCCCTGGTACATAAATTGCCTGTAAATGAAGGTTGTAGCTCAGAGCCACATCCCATAGGTCTAGTGTCAGCCGGCATAGGGGGTATGCGTGTGCCTCCCTGTTTGTTGATGTACCACATTACGGTGGTGTTGTCTGTCCTTATCAACAGCTGGCCTTCGTGGAGAAGAGGTCTGAATGCCTGGATTGCCAATTTTACTGCCATCATTTCTTTTAGATTTATGTGCAGATGCAGTTGGTCTTGAGTCCATAGGCCTTGAATGCACTTGTCCATCATGTGTGCCCCCCAACCGAGGTCTGAGGCATCTGTCGTGATAGTTTGTCTTGGTTGACTTTTGCAGAAGGGCAGTCCTGTGTTTGATCGACAGGCCTGAGCCCACCATAAGAACTCTTGCTTCAGGCATGGGATCATTGGAATTTTGGTTTCCAGGCTGTGCTTGTGCTGAGACCACAAATTCTTTAGGTACCACTGTAGCTTTCTCATATGAAGCCTGGCATGAGGGACCAGAATTATGCAGGATGCCATGAAGCCTAGAGCTTGTAGCACTTTTCTTGCAGTTAGATGGCTCTGCTTTGTTAATGCCAAGAAATAGAGAGGAAGTTGCTCTTTCTTTTCTGCAGTTAGAAATGCCATTTGTTTTGATGTGTCCAGTTCTGCACCCAGAAAGGTTATTATTTGGGATGGAATCAGCCTTGACTTTTGTATTGACTGTGTATCCCAGGGCTTGTAGCAGGTAGATGACTCTTTGTAAGTCTTCTGTTAATTTGTTTTTGTTGTCCGCTTGTATCAGGTAGTCGTCCAGGTAAGGATAGATTTGAATTCCCTGAAGTCTGCAATGAGCGATTACTGATGCCAGGCATTTCGTGAACACTCTGGGCACAGTAGATAAGCCAAAGGGCAATGCTGAGAATTGATAATGCTCTGATCCTGCAAGAAATCTGAGGTATCTTCTGCAAATTGGTCTTATGGGGACGTGCAGGTATGCCTCCTTGAGATCTAGAGTTACCAGCCAAGACTCCTTGCCCAGCATGGGAAGAAGCTGCTGTAGGGTCAGCATTTTGAATTTTGGAACAATGAGGAATGTGTTAAGAGTGGACAGATCTAGAATAGGCCTCCATTTGTTTTCTTTTCTTGGTACCAGGAAGAGCCTGGAGTAAAAACCCTTCCCTTGCTCCATAACTGGTACCTTTTCCACAGCACGCATTCTTAATAATTGAGATATTTGTTTTAGAGCTTCTGCCCTTTGAGAAGGTGGTAGGTTTGGCATTCCTCTCTTTCCTGGTAATGTATGGAAATGGAACCTGTAACCTTTGTCTATAGTCTGCAAAATCCATTTTTCTCTTGTAATGCAGTGCCAGTTTCTTGAAAATAATGTTAGCTTTCCGCCTAAGGGTGCTTCTAGTTGTTCCCTGGAAGGCGGTGTCACTGCCAAGTCACTGTGATTGAGCTGTTGTAGTGGTGGTGGCTGTATCCGTGCCTCGTTGGTTGTTACCCTGCCACTGGCGACCCCTGTAGGCACCCCTGGATTGGTTTCTGCCTCTAGAGCGCCTATTCCTGTCTCTTTGTGCCTTAGAGGAGTCCGGAAAGGACCAATTCTTGGAGGGCCAATTCCTGCTAAACCTTGGAGGTTGAACTTGTAAGAAATCTTTTACTGTTTGCACAGATTTTGCTTTCTCTTCCGTCTTTTTCAGAACCTGCTGTGCGGGGGCACCAAATAAATTGACTTTGTCCATAGGTGCATCCAAAAGCTTAGATTTGACATGGTCTGGTAATGCCTGCTCTTTCAACCATACATGCCTCCTGATAACTGTGCCAGTCATGGCTGATCTAAAGGAAGCCTCCAGTGCATCATAGCCACATTTTAAGGAATGGTTGCTAACCTGCTGTATGTTATGTAACATTTCTTGAACATACATTTTATCTAAAGATTCTTCAGAGGACAGCTTTTTAGTCAACTGGTCAAGCATAAACTCTTGATATTGAATCATATGAAATTGGCAGTTCAAAGCTCTAGCTGACAAAGTAGCAGAGGTGTAAACTTTTTTACCCCATCTCTCTAAGGACCTGGATTCCCTTTCAGAGGGAGGGGTTAGAAGAAGTAGCTGCTACAGCTTTAGGGCCCTGGGAGATAGTCTCTGGATCTGCAAAAGGGGCCTTATATAAGTGGTGATGAGTGTCTGGGACCCTGTAGTACCTGTCAGGTTTAGCAGGAGCCGGAGGTAAAGTATCAGGAGTAGTACAAGCATTATTAAATGCATCATCAACAACAGATAGAACTGGAGGAATAGCTAAAGGCCTATGCTGTGGTAAGTGTAGAAAGGTCCTAAGCCTTTTTCTAGAGTCTGAGAAATCTTGGCCCTGCCACTGAAATTGTTCCCTCATAGCATGCAAGGTTTCCTCAAAGGAAAATTCCTCAGGAGGAGAGGCTGAAGGGATGGACTCCACAGCATCAGAGTCTTCGTAAGGAGAATAAGAAGTCTCAGGAGGGTCTGTATGATCTGAATCATCAGAAGAATCATCTGTGGCTACTGGCTCAGGGGGCTCTGCTCTAGGCCTCTTTTCTGGAGGAGAGGCCCTGTCTGGATGAGACTGGGTCCACGAATTAAAGTGATGAGATCCTGTGCCAAAGAAAGCATATGGGAACTGGTGCTGGGCCTGTGAGGGGGGGGCTTGGCAGGCACAGGTTTGGAAGTTTTGGCTGCTTTAGCCCTGGCAAAGGCCTTAATAGACATAGCTGGAGGAGGCCTAGCAGCTCCACGTGCAGGGGTAGAAATATCCAGTGGAATGGTGTCTGATAAATCCTGTGAAATCGCAACAGAAGGCTGGATTTCAGAAGCCGTTTCTACCAGTACAGAAGAGGCCTCGGTAGAAGGCAAGTTATCTGCTGAAGAAAGAACCGCTTGCTCGGTTTCGGCTGAAACCGAGACACTCGTGGATTGCTTAACCGCGGTTTCAGGCGAAACCGCGAGTGTCGTCTTTTTGCGTTTTTGGTTATTTGCATAGTCGGAGGATCCGACGGCATAATGTAGGCAAAATCAGAGCTGAAAATCTGTTCAGCAAAGTCCGAACGGCGTCTAAGCGTCCGTCGGTTAAAAGAAGCACAGGCTAGGCAAGCTGCTACGTCGTGGTCTGGGCCTAAACAATGTATGCAGTAGGAGTGGAAATCTTTATGAGGTATTTGTTTCCCACAAGATAAACAGTTATTAACTTTCTCTGACATCGGCTGAGGCAAGAAAGAGTCGTTTATAGAAGTCTTCGAAGTAGTATTCGGTAGTAGTAATCTCTGGATCTGACCGACCGGCACTTGCGAACAGCTTCTGCTTCGGGCGCCATGCGGCAAGAAAGACTGGGGAAAATGGCGTCGGCTGATGCCTTTATACCCGAAAAACTGCCGCAATGACGTCGGGTGAAGTGCGACACCAGCCGAGGCCAGACCCAGACTTTGGAATCCGGCCGACCAAAGGGCTGCCTGACGACAGGCAACCCATTTGTAAGGACTGCAGATGCATCCTTGAAGGACATCATATGTACTTCAAAGTATACATGTGAAACAAGATGCCAGAAAAAAAGGAAAAAAAAAAATTGCCTCGCTCTAAAAATAGATCAAGGTGGTGCTGCCTTAGATCACTGCAAAGATCACTAGAATGGGTGATGCCAGTGGTACCACTAGCCATTTTGGCAAGCTCATGCCTGGCATCCCCCTTATACAAAGATCCATCACACTGCCTTGGCAGGCACTCCTAGAAGTCTCTATGGAGGAAGAACAAGAAATTCTTGTTCTCTCTGGCATACCATCCTGGAGTTATGCACTCTACACCTCCTCAATGTCAGACCAACCTAAAAGTGATAATAGCATCCCCATGCACATAAATGCAAGTTTTATGTGTCTTGCAGGGTAGCATAGCAGAATGGTGGTACTGTAGCTCCATAGTGCTGCACCATCAAGCAATGATGTACACAGGCTGTATGCATACTGGTAACACGCCTTATGGTCAGTA
Organism: Protopterus annectens; assembly: GCF_019279795.1. Taxonomy (NCBI): domain Eukaryota; kingdom Metazoa; phylum Chordata; order Ceratodontiformes; family Protopteridae; genus Protopterus; species Protopterus annectens. The sequence goes on along the minus strand of NC_056738.1, from coordinate 485,021,150 downwards.
TGATGTGCATATAGCTATTGCCGGCAAGTTTTGGTTGTGATTCAGAAAAGTGCAGCTTTGTAAGTAAACTTACCATAATAGCAAATGTTTGAATGATCACTGCTGCAGAAGCCTTAGCTATATGGGTTATATCCTGCTAAGTATATAACAGCCAACCTGCTTCCAAAGCTTAAGGGCACCTTTCATGCAACAAAACCATTAGTCAGCTCCAGAGCTTTCATGCCAACAGACAGGAAGGAGGAAGCCAACACCCTGAAAAGGTCAATGCTAGGAAAATAAAAATAAGGGTTCTCATCTTGGCAACAAAAACAGGGAGGATTGAAGGAGGGAGTGGCTACTGTTGCAGTGATTCTATTGCTATAACAAGTTTACTTACACAACAGTACTATGTTCATTATGATCTCTACTGCAGTAGCCTTAGCTATATAGGTAGATTGCTATAGCTTAGACTGACCAGGAGGAGGAAGGATGCCCCTGAAGAATTGTCCCAGCACTGCCTACCCTAGCTGGAGAAGGAATCTAGTTTTAGTGCTTAGTAAAACTATGCCAAAAGGTCCAAGGTGCTGCTTCTAGAATAGGTTCATAGGTAGGTACTAGGCTATTTGCCCGAAGGCATTTATAAAGCCTAGCCAGAATGTATTTGCTTTCGGCACCCACTTAGATTAGATCCCTGTGCCTCTGTCCAGCAGAGCCATTGACGTGATCCCTGGGGTAAACTTTCTGTTTCCCATCCACTCGTCAAGGTTTCTCTTGAAGAGGGTTAACGAGGAGCTCTGCCTAATGTAGATTGGAATCTTGTTCCAGAGCATGGGAAGTCACTGGGACAGGACTCTATCCCTCCAGCACGTACTATTTATTGTTGTAGTGAGGTTTAGATCCCTGGAGTGTGTGGCTCAAGGGGATATGGTTTTCGTTAGGTGGAGCATGTCCATTCATTCTGGGTTGGACATGGCTTTGTATGTCAGGCAGAGATCACCTCTGAGTAGGTGGTATGCAACAGAGTACAGCTGGAGGAATACTTCTAAAATCTAACCCTTTCCAAAAAGCCACAAATGCCCTGGTAAAATGGAGTCTATATTATGGCATCGGGCTGTTAACCGAATGCCCTTTTATCGACAGCTATTTAAGCGTAATATGGTGCAGCAGTAGCATTGTTGCCTCACAGCAAGAGGTTCTCCCGTTCAATTCTTGGCTGGAGTGCAGAGAGTGCCTTCTGTGTGGAGTCTGCATGTCCTCCCCGCGGTTGGGTGGCGGTCAAAAGACATGCGTAAATGGGCATGCCTTCGTTGAAGATTGGACGTCGAGCTGGCACCTCGGCGTTCATGAAAATCCACTGCCAATCATTAGCGGACCGGAGTTCCGCTGTGGTGACCCCTAACCAGGAAAAGCTGAAAGATAAACAACAAAACCCCCGAACAGCCACAAAAGCAAATTTTTTCCCAGGGGAAAAAAGTCACTTGGCCAAGACAAAAAAAAAATTCAGACACTGTGAAGTGAGGGCTTTCGCCCACCCACCCCCAACTAAATATACCAACTCCAAGATCGCACTATAGTGGAGGAAAAGGAAAAATCCCCGATAATGCCCAAGCGATTTTTTTCCAGAGGAAAAAAATATCGCTTTTGTGGCCATTCGGGGTTTTTGTATTTCGCTTAATATGGGTTGATAAAAGGGCATTCAGTTAACAGCCCGTTCAATGCCGTAATATAGACCCGGTAAAATGGGGAAAAATGTAAAAACAAAAAGCCCTGGTATTATGAACCTTGACCCTTCCTGGAATTGCCTTGTTGTGATGGGTATAATAAAAGGTAATAAAATGAGACAACCACTTGAAATAGTTTACTTTGACACAGGTTGTCCATTTTTCACAATAAAGTAACACAACTCAATCTTTTCACTTCTTCTCCTTAACATCCTTCTTTACTATACTCTCTCTTCACACAACATATGGCTTAGGCCAACACCTCCCCAAGTTAGCTAAACACACACTACACCTTCCTCTACCTGACCAAACACATATTAATATACTATTCAACCTGTCCCTACCTTCCTCTCACCACAGTACACCATTACAGATTCCTAACCTCTAAAACGGTTTTATCTAATAAGCCAAAACCTAAAAAAGTTCAAAAAGTCCAAAAACAACACATTCGACACATGGACATCCAACATCCACCCCAACACTGGTCCCACTCCTCCCCTCAGCCACAACCCTTCAAACCAAACTGTTAACTGTCACCTTTCTCCACTCTCCTCCTCTCTTATTGCCTAAATATTACAAATATTCTAACAATATAAATACACAAAATCACACAAACTTGCCTTTCTAATTGTTTTTAGCCTTGATATTCTCTCTCTCTACAAATAAAGTAATTAAAGACAGACCCAAAGACAACAAATTATTAGCCCCTTAATGCAAGATAATCTTAATAGAAGTGGGAGTGGCCCTTGGAGTGGCCCCAACTACAAATGGCGCGATACTTTACCCCCCCCAGCAAAATAAAAAATACCCTGTTCCAATAATTTCCTACATCCTCCAGGCATAACAAAAACCAATATGATATATAATATGTTCCTCTAGATAGCAGGCACAACATAAACACTTAAGGGAAACTTCCTGTAGCTTTCCTATCCTAAGCTGACCTCAAAGGAGACTTTTCTCCTGACTTCTTCTCCTTTGAGACCACCAAACCCACCTACCCAACCTTAATCAAACCAACCACTCCTTAAACACCACAATCTCCCTACATTAATACAAACCATCTACCTACATACAAACCATTCACTCCCCAAACAAAATTAACAACAACAAACAGCCTATAATACTGGAATACTCTCCTACAACAATCCCAAGCACATCATATACGCACCAATACACACAAAATTTATCACCTTCAAGCTAACTACTAATCCAACAATACAAAACAAAACAGATTTCTACCTAGCAATATTTCCAAATGAACTCAAGAACAACCCTGGTCAACTCTAAAATGAACTCCAATAAAAAACACACCTGATCATTTCAGGTATACCTTCCTACCCATTAGCTACCATCATGCCCCATCCATCTCTCCAAATGGCTTCCAAGGCAAGCCCCATGGAGTCCAATTAAAACAAGAATGCGAGCTAAGTAAACCCCACTCTAAACTCAAAAACAAACTATGAAGGAACCAATAAAAACTTCAAAAACTGGTGACAAACAAATCACTTAAAAAACCACACCAAAAAAAACAACCAAACTTCAACCAAAAAAAAAAAAAAAAAAACTCCATCCAGGGAAACTACAGACACCCACAACAAAACCCAAAGAAAAACCCCAAACAATTTTACCTAACATAAAACACAAACCCCCCCACTAACATAATAGCCAACACCCCCAACAACTAGCCAACAGCAATAACATAACACCAACTCCAACACTGCTTCTAACAATCCAAAGTAATATACTGTCCCTCAAACGCACCTGTCAAACCTCCTAAATACCCCACCACAAACTAACCTCCATAAATGCACCCCTAAACTCAAAATAAACACATATAGAAACGACCTTATCTAGCTGCAATATCTTCAACTAGCCTGCCACCGATCTTACCTGCAGTCTCCATCTTAACTTCTTAAACTACCATCCAGATGAAAATAGCATCCTAGGTAAATCTCTAAATATATCATTGCCTCCAAAAATCCATATCATTCCTTCCATCCAGGAGGCTTTCATGCCGAACTTCCACACTATCATCATCCTTCTTTCTATGCATACACCATTGCTCCTATCAACCCTATCCAATACATCCAACTCTGTTTAATCACTACCATAACAACTTGCTTGTAGACTTATCAACAATTTTCTTCTGTCCTTCACTGAACACTCTAACAAATCTGCACACCTCTCCTGTTCTCCAAAAGCACTATTCTTCAACCTCTCAAATAACAAAAAATCCCAAACATCCTCTTCTCCTCCATTACAGTTCATCCTCCTTACAAATTCATTAATATTACAGTGGTTCTACTCAAATCAGCATGGTTTGATCCCATCTCCTCCCAGACAGCCATCTATAGTCCCACTGGGAATCTTCTATCCCCTCTCAACTTATATTCATCTTAGGTCCCCTACTTTCCTTCCCTACATCCACTAACCTACCACTCTTAGCCCTACTACTCTCATGTATACTCCTCTCATTCCCCATACTTCTCCACTCCTCTGCCCCATTTCCTTCACAGCAGAAATGTCTCCTCATCCCAATTGGTCTCACAGCAGCCCAAAAATGGTTTCACACATATAGCTCTCCTCCTAAATCCCCAAAAATGGCAGAAAATTCTTTTGTAACACGCTTGTCTCCTCCAAAAAAACCTGAAAAAAAAAATAAAACTGTACACCATCACCCCCACAAATAACTCCAAAAACTGCTGGAATTTGCACCATAGACAGAAAGCTAATATAATACTATCACATTGATTTAACAAACACTTTCATTAATCCAAAGACAATTGTCCCACTACAAACTTACCTCACTCTACACAGACCTAACATCTCTCTCCTCTTGCCCTCAACATGTCTAAATCACACTACTGTATGCCTCTCCTTCTCATAGTAGTATGTCTAAGCCCTCTCCTGTCTCCTACTAATTTACATTTACATGGTATCTTTATTTTGCCAACTAAACTTCCATTTCTAATACTATCACTGCATTTATCACTTACTTAACTTGGCTAGAAATTTTCTACATAACTGAATATAACAAATTTAACTTAACTTTTTATCACTCCTTATTAAACCTCCAACACACCTTTACATGCAGCAATTAGTCATCACTTACCTTATAAAACTCTACCCCTTTGCAACGGCTCAGCCAACAAACTTCTAATACCACTACTTACAAATCTCACAATGATCAGGTGACTCCTTATTTGCAAAAATCACTGGATCAATCTGGAATTGCATCTTGCACTGGACTCACTCCTGTTCTCATCCTACCTTTTCAAAAACAGATTTCTCAATTTCATTTCCACTCTTTGTGGCTATACCCTTGCCAACTTCCTTCTGACCATGTTTTAATCTCTTACCCTCTTTTTCTTGCACCTTGTACTTCCCACACTTTTTTTGCTTGCCCCACTTTTGATTGACTTCTTTTCTCTTCCTCTGCTTTCTTTCTTTTCTCTTTTGATCTATCTTCTTATTTTCCCTTCTTTGTTTTGCTTTCATCCACTTCCCTGCTTTTCTTCTTCTTCTCTTCTATGCTGCTCTACCTACCTTAAACTATGCCCACAATACTAGTACCTTTCAAGACCTGTTATTTTGCTTTTTCTGCTTACTTTGCTTTTTTTTTTTCTCTTTAAACTTACAATAGCACAGTGATACTTTTGCTTTCTTTAGTTAACACTGCTGATTAAATTGTTTCTTCTAGCCCTTTTGCCCATTAACACTTTATATTGAATTGTACTTTTTTTCCTTGTTGTATTTATATATGGATACTATTAAATAAAATTTCCTGAAATACTTTGTTCTGTCAAGATAGTACCCAAGTGGTTTGTGGATATCCAAGGTACGGAGTATACTTTCTCCTTCATTTTTAGGTTCGGGAAAGAAGACAGGGAGATCAATAGCTTGCCTCAAAGTAAGTTTGGATACCACTTTAGGCATAAATAAAGAGATCTCAAGGTACAGGAACATTTTGACCAAGGAAAAGAAAAGGCATAAGTCTTCTAGGGTTTCATTGATGGAGCCCTGTAGCAGAATTTTTCAAAATGATTGCTGTGATCTGAAGTGAAAAGATCTATTTCAGGTGCTTCCCACAGCTGGAATAACCTGAAAGACTGATTCAATTTCCATTTGTGAGAGTATGTCTTGGTCCTGCTCAAATTGTCTGCCACACAGCTGTGTTCTGGTAATAAGATGCCTGTAGACTAAGACTGCACTAAAAAGATACACCCGTGGCTATCCTGCACAGAGCATATCTGGTTCCCTGCTGTTTATGTACCACATCACTGTTGTACTGTGTTGTCTGTAAACATTTGTAGAGCATAGATGATTGAGAAAGTTGACAGCATTTATGAGTAACATCATCTTTTTTACCTTTCTGTGTTTTGGTCTGTCTTTTTAGAGTCCCTGCACTTTCATCACCACAGACACTGCAAAGTATGAGGTGTCTGTTTACAGACTGTGTTGGAGGTGAAAGGGAAAATGGGAGACCCGAATTCTGACAAATTTGCTCTCTCCACCAGAAAGTCTCCCCTTTCACAAACCCCAAAACTGGAACCTGGAATGTCAGGGGATGTGGATGCTGGGATCATGCAGACTTAAGTTATCATTTGATTTTTCTGATATGAAGTCTTGTCAGAGGAATCATGAGAATCATAGAAGCCATGAGATCCAAAACCTTGAGAAACTCCCTAGCTAAGACAGTAGTCTGAGTAAAAAAATACGTAGGAATACATCTAGATACAGATGTACCTTTTTCCTGTGGAAGAAACATTCTTTGAACTGAGGTATCTGACACACCAAAGGAAAACAGTCCTGTGAAAAGACTTGTATGTTCTCCTACAAGTGCAGTCTGTGCAGGTGATCCCTCATCTATGTCAGAGATTCCTGACACTTTGAAAAATAAGATTGTGCTAAAAAGATACAGTTGTGGCTAGCCTGCACAGAAGGTAAGATCTGGTTCCCTGCTGTTTATGTACCACATCATTGTTGTACTGTGTTGTCTGTAAACACTTGTAGAGCACAGATGATTCAGAAATTTGAGAGCATACAAAGATAAGCAAGTCATCTAAATAAGGAAAATGTGGCTGCCTTACAGTCTTGCAGTAGGATATCACAGGAGTCAGGCATATTGAGAACACCCTTGGAGCAATGGATAGAGCAAAGGGTGATGCAGAGAACTGATGATGTAATCCAGACACAGGAAACCTTAAGAAACATCAGAAATCTGAATGTATAGGAATATGATAGACATCTCTAAAAGTGATGTTTGATCTGGCAGATAAAGGGAAATCCCCTGACAAGGGGCAGAGACTCCCGCTGCTATCTGTAACACTGACGGATTACTTTCAGAACCCATTTGTCTGAAAATATTCATTGCCAAAAAGAAAAATTGGGGTTCAGACTTTCTGTAAGGATTAAATGTTTGCCAGGGTGGAAAAAGGGAGGGGAGTCTTGTAGCTAATCAGACTTCAGACTGTCCTTTGTTCTAGGAGATTTCTGCTTTCTTTTTGGAACCTCCTTGCCACTGCTTTTTAAATGTTTACCAACAGTTTGCTGTGCTTGCTTACTTTGCTTTTTGACAAAGGTTATAGAGGTAGCATTAAACCCCTTGACCAAGTTGGAAAAGGAAGGCAGAAAATTCTGTGAAATTTCTTGAATCAGCTTCTCTCCCTCATCAAAACACTTTTAAGGACCTCTACAGCAGATGGTCCAAAAACCAACATTGTCTAAGGGATAATTCAAAATTTCAGTTTTGACATTCTCAGGAATTTTTTTTTTTTGTTTGAGAATGCAACCAAGCAAACCTCCACATAATAGTTTCACAGGCAGCAGCCCTGGAGCTGGCATCAGCAAAATCATAAACACTTTAAACAGTGGGTAGACACTTGAAACACAGAAGAAATCCGGTTACACAAAAATGTTTTTTCCCTCAGAAGATGAATCATATGCCATGATATTTGGCAAGCATAAACCATAACATAGGACCTTAACAGTTGAAAATTCTAAAAATGACTGCTGCAGAAGTATACAGTTTTTCCCCAAATCTATCAAAAAATTCCCATCCTTGTCAGAAGGGGGGGTTGGCATTTACCGGATGTTTAGTAGCAGCTGGGTTTACGAGAAAAATCACTATATATATATATATATATATATATATATATATATATATATATATATATATATATGACTGAGAAACTATCAACCTGTTTTCTTGGGGCAACAGGCTGGCTGTCAGGGAAGTTCTGGCTTGTAACAAATACATCTTCAAATGCTGAAAGAACAGGAGGAACTGGAGTAGGTTCAAGAAAATCCACATGCAATAAATCATAATACTTATTCAGAAACAGTAGGATCCAATTGTGTTCTCATCGAAACATCTGATTCATTCAGGAAACAATTTCAGAAAATTATAGGTTTGGGCAGAAGCCAGCTTTCCTCAGAATTTGAATCAGAAACCGGTGAAGGAAAAACAAACAAAAAAAAAAAAACAGAAGTTGTCCTTTCACACTCATTTTGTTGTTCAAAATCTTGAAGCTCTTGAAAACGAGGAATTCCTTTCTCTCTTGCCATTAATAGCTGAACAGAAAGGCCCAGGAGCCAAAACTAAGCCCAATAAATCACTCTTGTCTACTAAAGTAACAGAGACAAAAGAAGACATAAGTCTAAGGTTTGATTTGTTTTTGACATGAATTTTAAAAGTAGACACACTTTTGCAATGTCAGACTAGCTGGGCATAGAGATATTCTCTGGTCCTTCTCCCATGACTGACAATAGAGGTTCTCCCTTGCCTGCCATGGTCATTCTAATAGCTGCAGAGGATGTCTAACCCCCAGTCCATGGGTGCTGTAGGGACTACACTACAGGAAGCCAAGGAAAAAGATGAATGGTCTGAGGAGCCTGAAATGGTCATGGCTAAGGCAATCTAGCTGCCTGCTGTGGTGGTATTAATTTTCTTCTGTCTGTCGCTGGTTTAAAGACAAAAAATGAGGAACAGGAAGGTTGTTCCATGGTAAAGCTGAAAAGGATACCCAATTCCTGGGGAAGCCTGACAGCATTAGTCTGTAAATCAGGTAAGTGTTTTTCACTGTATTTTTTGGTGGAAAAAATGAAAAGCACTTTAAATCCCCGATCCCAAAAATAAAATAACTTTTGCCAAAGTAAAAGTAGTTTTAATATTTTTTTTATTTACAGAAAAGTAAAAATGAATGCTTCTGTTTTGCAAGTTATTAAAATTCACGTGATAGTCTATAAAACATTATTCCTACCCTAAAATAACTCATTTCACAGAAAAAAGTTCCATTTTCTTCTTAAGAATAACAAGTGGAAGGTTTTCCCTAAAGGGAACTTATTTGCACAGCAATAGAAAACATTAGCCAACTGTTGATCCTCAAAAGCCCCTTAAGAGAATTTTGTCTTAAGTGATGGTTTTATAAAGATGTTTCTTGTTTTAAAAAAAAAAAGGCAGGAAATGAATAGTTTATGTAATGTTGCTTAGGTTATATGATATATGGCAATATATGTGACGTATAATGTTTGTAAATGTAAACTTTAGATTTTTTACATAAATGTAAATTTACACGTCACAAGTGACAATTCAATAAAGGTGTTAAACAAAAAAGTGCCTTAAGAGAAGTATCTTCGGCAGCAGGAATGATCTGAAGGGCTTGGCTCTCACACTGTGGCTACTCTTTCTTCAGTTCAGCAGGAAATGAATAACTGTTTGGGTGCGAGGAAGGTGCCCTTGAAGCTTTGGAAGCGGTCTGGTTGTGAAATACAGTGCAGGGTATATAATGAACATCTGAGGATATGCCAGGTTAGTCATACCCACTGCACAACAGTATGCTGCACTGCACTTGAAGGGAAAGACTCACTAATGGCCACCTGCATATGTCTTTCCTGGCAATCCTGTTCTGCAACTGTAACAACCTGCATGATATGGTATCTGTGTCAAGTACACCATACAGTATGTTCTGATGGGTAAAATATAGAACTGAATGGACATATGTCACCCCTTAAACAATGTTGTCTTGTGTGTTCCTGCTTTTAGAGGCTCTGGGCACAACCAAAAAATGTAGGACTTATGTCAACAGGGCACCTGTAGCTGACAAGGATGGTTAAAGTGCAAGTAGTATTGTCTGCAACACTACTGGTAGAGGGGGGTCACCATAACAGAGGCTCTCACAGAGGTACTGGCTGAGCACACAGCAGGATGGCTAACTATTTGAATGTCCCTGGTAGGCTCCACCTGTGTCCTCCCCAATGTGCGCACACACTCAAATGCACACTGTCACTAGGATGCAATACCTACCACAGGCATAAGTGACAGATGCATGAAAATCACTGTCAAGCAGGTCTCTCCTGATATGGCTACTAAACTTGAAATTAACAAGATGTGTAGGTCAGCGATCTAGATACTAACAGCTCCTAGCTTAAACATGATGGAAACGGTTACTGTGCTCTCTGGATTCAAAGATGACATACAACTACACAGTGACAGTACAAAGATATGGAGAGCACAATGCTGCTGAGGTCACTGTTGCTCCCATGAGGCACACTGCATATGCCCTATGATCTGCCTCCAAAGGTCAAGCCTACTGTGCTTCTAGGAGCATCAGGAAGTGGGGAGATCAGAAACAAACTTTCGCAGGTCAGACTGCTTGGGATGTTGAAGGACAGCCTGTCAATTGCTGCCACACAGCTCATCACGCCAGTCAAGACAAAGTACGGCTCTGGCGTAACACCTGGGACATCATGTCAGGCAACACATACACACACATCTAGTTCCTTTTTGGCTTTGGGCACACAAGCTATCACCCCTGCTTGCAGTTCATGACAAATACAGGGACACACATGCTCATCATAAACAACATAAGGTATGCCTTTGTCAGGGTAAATGCTGACAATCTCATTCTCCTATCTCTTCCCTACATGGGCTGTGTCAATCCTCAGCATTGCAACCCAAAACAATGGATAGTGCCTATGTTCACACTGTGCCAGTAAAAAAGAAACACAGCACCAAAACTAAGAAGCAAAGGGAAGACCACTGGCTCAGCCTTCAACAACAGCACAAAACCAAAATTCTTTTAGGAGCAGAGGTCGTTGAAAATACTCCTTCACAAGACCCTTGTCAGCAAAAGCAGATAAACCAGCACGTGAATGTTTAAGACTGGAACAAAGCTTCTTTATTCACACAAAAAAGTAAATCCAAGCGCTTTCGCCTGAGAAGCTTTGTTCCAGTCTTAAACATTCACGTGCTGGTTTATCTGCTTTTGCTGACAAGGGTCTTGTGAAGGAGCATTTTCAACGACCTCTGCTCCTAAAAGAATTTTGGTTTTGTGCTGTTGTTGAAGGCTGAGCCAGTGGTCTTCCCTTCACATTGTGCCAGCCTGACCATACCACTGGAGGATGAAAACACCAACTTCCCACAACTTTTCACACTGTGTGGCTACTCTGTAGACCTCCTGTGACCCAACCCCATCTCACAGGCTGTAGTCACCTGTCACTGTATCCTCCCAACAGCTCATGAAAGTGATGACTGTGTCCTTCACTCCTGTTCTACTCGATTACGTGCTCCAGTATGTGCTGCACTACAAGCAAGGTCCAGTATCGTCTGAGGGTTGTGGTTGAGGATCATCAACCAGGACTCTACAATATATCCAGCAGTGCTTTCACCACACAATATATGTGGCCTGCTGGCAGCTTACAAGGTACTTATCTCTATGGACCAATCTAGGCTCTGTATGCACCTACCAAATAGATGGCCTTATGGGAAATCACCTTACAGGAACCGCTGGTAGATGTGTGCAAGATGTAAGAATCTTGGGAACTACCTGCATTGCATACAGACCTGTCAGTTAAGAGAATGGAAGCCCTTTCTAGTAATGCATCTCAGTCCCTCTGGACACGGTGGGGCCTTGATGGCAATGTGTGTGGAATCTATAGCTCCCAGGACATTAGGAAAAAGGTAACATAGTAAAAAGTCTGCACAGTGTTGGTTCTCTCCCCAGCAGACCAGGAAAACCAAAAATGCTGCTCCATGTGCTACAACATAATGTTGAAGAACTGATTCACAAGGCTGACACTGGCTATCCCAAATGTGTCTCCAAGCAGGTCCCTGCAACTAAAATTGTTAAAACTACACCTCCCTTAGTTTCCATAGGAATAGGTATGTCAAGCATTCCCTTCAATTCCATTTATGGGGATACATTCATCAAGGTCCCTTACTGTCTTCTTGTCTGCATGGAAACAGTCCACAGCCTGCTGGTCACTTAGCTGGTGGTACGTCAGGAACTATTGGGATTTCCTCCTCTGTCATGGATGGCCACCATGCACAGTACTGTGGACACTTGCTCTGATGGCGGCTGTTAACACAGGCTACCAGGTTATAGATACTACCCACTGCAATCACCATTTTCCCCTCACATACACCATAATTCTCAGAGTAAAAAACAGGTATATGTCAGAGTGTAGCGAGCAACTTTTATATGTGTTTGAATTAGTTCAGCATTTTGGGATTTATCTGTACGCAATCTATGGCTGATTTTAATGTACTGTATACCATGCTAACTTGTGCCTTGTGTGACCAGGCTACACCTGAACTGCCCAACCCTCAGTGTATTGCTGTTACTCGCACTAATTTGCGCTGCGCTGTGCAATGTGTAAATGTCTGTGAAACCCGTCCATTGGTTTCTTGGAATGTGCATTTCCCATAAGCAGGAAAATTCTTAGTGTGCTATAAAATAAACATTACATTTTTCTGTAACAGTTGTTTTAAACATTTCATACTGGATTTTAGAAAACCATTCAGTGTAATGCTGTAATTTCAAAAACTATACTGAAAATGCAAAAAGATGGATCTTAATCTTTTTCATGACAAAAAACAGTTAACTAATTTGTTTAAAAAATGTTTATATATATTATATATATATATATATATATATACATACACACACACACGTATTGCTGTACCTGTTATTATTGAAATTTCACTTACCCGAAAATCACATCCATGAGACGACTTCACCAAAAACTTTAATGAAAACCCGAATCACAGGAGTTTTACTCCATGAAACTAACCACTTGCCCCCCCCCCCCCAAATAAATAAATAACTGAAGCAAATCAAACCCATCCAAGTGGGGGGGTTGTGCCCCCCCCCCCAACTAAATACAACAACTCTGATATCACACTGTACTGGGGAAAAGGACAAAGTTCACAATGGTGTCCAAGTGGTTAGTTCCCCAGAGTAAAACTGGTGATTCCAAGTTTTCGGTGAAGTCGTCTCGTGGATGTGACTTTCAAACAAGTGAAATTTCAATAACAGGTAGCCACACACACATATATCATGTATATGTGTATGTCACACACAATAATAATTAAGTTATGTACTCACCATAACGTTCCATGTGAGTTGTTCCATCTCGCCTTCATTCTTTACTGATGGGTTTTTGGAGCCGATCCATCGGCTCCGATACGGACGTTTGCAAAGCTCAAGGTTTACCAGTAGCTCGAGACAAAGCCCCTTATCCCATGATGCACTGCTGAAATTACCTCAGATCTTGGTTGCTGCGTGTACTATATCCATATAAGAGAACTAACCTCCCATAGAGGGGAAGAAGAATTGAGCAACCAGGACGAGACCAGCCTCTAGGCCAACTATCAAGCTAGGTGGGGGATGGAGGGAGGGACGTAAGAATGAAGGCGAGATAGAACAACTCACATGGAACGTTATGGTGAGTACTCACATGGAATGTTATGGTGAGTACATAACTTCTTAATGTGAAGTTGTTCAATCTCGCCGTTCATTCTTTACTGATGGGTAGCATCCCTAGCACCCTCAATCTCGGGTGGCTCACGGGAGTACATTCTTCAGGACTGTAGACCCAAAGGAAGCCCTGTCCCTGGAGGCTTTATCAACTTTGTAATGAGTGATAAAGGTATGAGGTTTAGACCAAGTGGCTGCAACACAAATGTTATCAAGGGGCAATTTGGCTTGGAATGCAGAAGATGTAGAATCTGCTCTGGTAGAGGGAACTTTAATCTTGTGTGGTAAAGGCATATTAGCAGCTGAATAAACAAAAGTGATGCAATCAGATAGCCATTTATAAAGTGTTGTTTTAGCCACTGGTCTACCTTTTCTGGCTTCAGAGAAAGATACAAAGAGCTGGTCTGATTTTCTAACATCTTTTGTTCTGTCCAAATAATATCAGAGCTGTCTGTGAACGTCAAGTTTGTGCAGCATATATTCTAGTTTATTGAAATGGTTAGGGAAGAAGACTGGCAACTCAATGACTTGGTTGATATTAGATTCCGAACAAACTTTCAGCAAAAAAGGAGGGGTTTGTCCTAAGAGATACTCTATCAGCATGAAATATCAAATAAGGCGGGTTGATAGATAAGGCTTGAAGTTCTGACACACTGCGGGCAGAAGTAATAGCCACCAAAAATATGGTTTTCCATGATAAAAATTTGAGATCACAAGATGATACTGGTTCAAATGGGGGAAGAATTATACAAGACAGCATAAAGTTTAGATTCCAAGGAGAATAAGAAGTTTTCACTGGAGGCCATATGTGAAAGGTTCCTTTGAGAAAAGCCTTGGACAACTTGTGGGACATTATGTTTAGCCCGTCAACTCCGAGATGAAAGTTAGATATAACAGCCAACTGGACCCGAACTGTCGTGGCTGCTGCTCCTTTATTAAAGATCATAGTCAAGAATTCTAAAATGGAAGTCAAGGAAGCTAGATAAGGATCAATGTTCTGCTTAGCGGCCCATATGGAAAATCTCTTCCGCTTACTAAGATATAACCTTCTGGTGGACTGCTTATGGGAAGACAAAAGGATCTGCCTTGTCTCATTAGAAAGGTTATGAAGCCTGGCTATGAGGGGAACTTGAGCAGCCAAGCTGTTAGCTTCAGTGACTGCAAGGAAGGATGGAGGTCCCCCGATGGATGTGCCAGAAGGTCCAGAACTGGGTCCAGAATTCATGGATCCTCCAAGAGATGATGAAGAAATGGGAACCAAATCTGCCAAGGCCAATGAGGGGCTATAATAACGATGGCCCTTCCCAGCGACTTTGCTTTCTGAAGTAGTCTGGATATTAGAGGGAATGCACAGAGGAGACCCGGGGGTCAATCGTGTACAAGTGCGTCTCTCAGGGGTTCTCTCAGAGGGAGAATCAGGGTAAAGTAGCTTCTGCATTTCGTGTTGATGTGACTGGCAAAAAGATTGCAGCAAGGCTGGCCCCATTTGCAGAAAATCCTGTCCGCAATCTCGTTTGAGGGACCACTCATGCTGCAACAAGACTGTCCTGCTCAGTTTGTCTGCTATCACGTTGGATCTCCCTGGCATGTGCATTGCCAACAGAAAGCGCTGGGAGGAGACAGCCCACTGCCAAACTCTGAGGGCTTCTAGGCAAAGGGGGGTAAGACTTGGTCCCACCTTGCTTGTTCAAGTACCAGACCACTGACATATTGTCTGTCTGAATTGCAATCGTCCCTAGAGGAAGAGAGTCCTGGAAGTACTACAATGCCAGAAGTACTACTCTCATCTCCAGAACATTGATATGCAGATATGACTTTTGATACGTCCATGTCCTTTGGGCAGTCTTTCCCTGAAAATGCACCCCCCACCTTATCAGGGAAGCATCCGTGGTCACACTGGCTACTGGAGGGGGTAGTGCAAAGGGGCATCCTCTGGTTACATGAAGAGACGTCAACCACCACTGGAGATCTATCTTGCAAGAGTTTGTAATTAAAATCATGTGATTCTTTGGAAGTTCCTAATAAGACCATTGAGTGAATAGCAGCCATTGAAGAATCCGCATATGCATCCTTGCTAATGGTATGGCCAAGATTGCTGCCGCCATCAAACCCAATACTTTTAAAACTTCTGCGTCTTGTGCTCTGTCCTTCGACACCAAAGAGCTGACATGCTGGCAAAGAAGACTGACCCCCTCGATTGGTAGTCAGAGTGGTGGTTGAAGTGTCCAACTCTGCCCCTATAAAGACGATATGCTGCAATGGTGACAAGGCAGACTTTTCCGAGTTGACTGTAATGCCTAAGTGATTGCAGAGTGTCAGAGTGTATTCCCTTGCCTGAATCAGTTGATGCCTGGTGGTGGAGGTAAGGAGCCAGTCATCTAGGTACAGAAACACCTGGAATCCTAGACACCTCAGGTGAGCCGTGACCACTGCCATGCATTTGGTTAACACTCTGGGGGCTGTAGTGAGACCAAAGGGCAGGGCTCGAAATAGAATGATTGGCTCCCAGCCGGAAACGCAGATGATCTCTGGATGGCCTGGCCATTTTTATGTGGTAGTACACCTCCTTGAGATCTATCGAGCACATCCAATTGTCTGTCCCTAAAAAGGGAAGTATAGACCATAGCGTGATCATCCAAACTTCTCTTTCTTCACAAATTGGTTGAATCTGCTGAGGTTCAAAATAGGTCTCCAGTCTTCTGTTTTCTTTGGAACCAAAAAGAATCTTGAGTAAGTTCCGGATCCTGTTTGGTCTGCTGGGACTGGCTGGATGACTCTCTTTCTAGCAACTTGTAGACCTCTATAGTTGCTTGTTCCCTGGAACTGGGTGGAACGTCCGGGATTCTCCTTGCAGGTGTGGGTTGAGTGGAGAATGGTATGAAATTTCCTCTGGAAATAATACTTTGTACCCAGCTGTCATTTGTTATATCTTGGCATCTGGGTACACAGATAAGCGACCCTCGACTACCTCCAGAGCAGGACAGTTGGGCCTCCTTTCAGGAGCACTGATAGGGTTGACCAGAGAAGTGAACCGTTACACCCTGGTGTTGTGGACCCCCTATGCCGTGAGGGTGACGTCTTCCATTATTACCCTCTCCTCTGCCCCTAGAGGGGGGTTTCACCACGTGTGTCCTGAAAGGCTCCTTGGGCTTTTCAGAACCACATTTTTCCTCCACTTTGGCCTTTGGGGTAAGGCCGAGTAGGGGTGGAAAAAAGGACTCCAATGGCAGACAGAGTCTTTCCCTCCTGTTCAAACCTGGTCAGTTTCCTTCACTTTAGGCCCAAAGAGAGACAAGCCGTCAAAAGGGGTGTTGACAAAAGAAGACTTAAAGGGCTCTGCGAAGGAAAACAAGCGCATCCAGGAATGTCTTCTTAAAGCAATTCCTGTACCCGCTGCCCTACTTGACCCATTGGCTGCATATATGAGACGCATGGACGAGTTCACAATGGAATTTAGTGTAGCAAGCTGGGCAGAAACTTTGTCGGAAGCCCCTGCAGCTACAGTACTCTGAAGAGTATCGCCCAACTCCTTAAGGAGATCTCTTTGCAGTCTGGTAAAATGGGTCAAATAGTTCAGGGATCAGAGTGTAAAAGTCACTGAACTAAACATGCGTTTTCCATATCAATCCATGAGCCTGGACTCCCTGTTAGGAGGATGGATCGACGAGGAAGTCTCAGACATTTCCTTTTTAGTGGCCACCGCCAGCACCATGGCATCAACAGGGACTACTTTGGGCAAAAAAGATTTATCTATGGGGCAGAAATTAACTTATTAGGCCTCCGAGGGGCAGGTTCCATGGACTCTGGTGACTCCCACGCCCTCCGAGAGACCAGCTGTATGAGCTCATCAAAGGGCGGAGACACCCAAGAGGTGGAAGGTTGAGACCCGAAAGCGTTCAGGAGAACTGACTTGTCCTCAGTAGGGCTTTTGGACTTCCAATCACCCCTCTGCCTAAGGATCTCTAGTATCTCCGCAAAGGAGATATCCTCAGAGGGGGATCGTGGGGACTCTTCTGACTCATCCAAGTCAGTGTCAGATGTCAAAGACCCCTGTGGGGAGTCCAAGTGTCTCCTCTTGCACAATCTCTTCCTGAAGACCTCCTCAGTGGGAGCCTCTGGGGAGATCTCGGAAGAGCAGGGGGCACCTTGTGGGGCTACCTGAGGCTCAGGGTCTCTATGCTTGGCCTGAAGAATGGAGGCAGAAGCAGACACAGGTGCTTTGGGGAAGAAGAGGCCAGACCTGGTGTCGAGGATGTCTTTGGGGACAAGGTTCTCCTCATGGTTTCGAAGGTATCAAGGCTCCAATGAGAAGGAGTCGACGGACCTGAAGGAACTGCCAGCCCCTACCGCACTGAGGCTGTGGGCTCCAAGCCGGAGGTAGGAGCTGAGCTCATCCAAGCAGAGGCCCCGAGAGGAAGAGTCAGCACCGACAAGTCGGTGCGACTATCCTCCCCGAACCAAACAGGAAAGCGTCGGCCCCTAGAGTCCCTGGTTGGCACCAAGTATGTCATAGTAGATGGACTCGATAACACTAGAGCAGGTCTCGGCTCCACGATCAGCAGGTCGGCCCCCCCTCTGGCTCCGAAGGTCCAGTACGGTTCAGAGGAGGAGCAGTCAAATCCGGGGTGGTGATCTTCGGTTCCGACGCTAGGGTCGAAGCCGACAACAGTTTAGCAAGGCCTGGTCCCCATAAGAGCTTCAGCACCAATCAGTCCATATCCAAGTCCGAAAGGCTGACAAGACCTAAAGGAGTGCACTGACAGTGCCGATTGAAGGAGTGGAGATGCAGGTCTCTCAGATACCGGCTCCAGAACTGTGGGCCGGCTCCGAAATGAAGAGACACACTGCTCTGAGAGCTGTGGAGCCGATGTCCCGGAATCCTCCATTTTTTAGACTTTTTGATTCTCTAGATACCTTGGAGTCTCCTGAAGATTTTGAAGACTTGGAGGACTTGCTGGCCCCATCCTGGTCACTCAAAGCTTCGGCAAAAGGATGCTTCAGCAAGCCTCTATCAGCAAGCTTCTCTTTTCCTCTCCAATAAAACCCTCAAGGTAAAGGAGTGGCAAATACTGCGGGGACTCCTGCAAATGCACAGCACCTAAACAATATACGCACTGAACGTGCCCATCAGTCACAGACATCTTTTGCCCGCAGTCTGGACATTTCTTGAATCCAGACTTTGGGTGTTTCTCCTTATCCTCAGACATATCCAAGAAAATTCCTTTAGGCTTAACACTACAAAGCCACACAAGTCTAAATAAAGCCTAAAATTCGCAGTCAGTTATGTACCACAAAAACCACACCTAGGCTCAAGATAACTAGCCTAGAAAAAAGTACAGTTGTGTACCTACCATAAATGTAGATGTTTGAGTGTATTCACTGTTGCAGTCATTACTCTTGTGTTATCCTGCTGGCAGGCTACCCGCATTCGGCCAGAATTCCAAAGTCTAGGTCTGGCGTCGGTTGTTGTCGCATCTTACCTGACGTCAGTATGCCAGGGGTATAAAAGATGCAGCCAACGCCATTTTCTTCAGTTTTTCTTGCCCCAGATGTCAGGCTCCCCCATAATGGTAGGCTAAAAAATGTCAATAATTATGCATGCAGTAAAATAAACATTTCCTTCATCTACAAGCAAATACACCACATAGGTTGTATAAGATAGAGAAGTATAGGTAAGTCCCAGCAAAGAAACAGGGGGATGGTGGGTGGATAAAGTACAGTTTTGTACCTACCATAAATGTAGATGTCCGATAGGTATGCATCTGCAGTCCTTACATATGGGTTGTCCTGCCTCAGGCAGCCCTTCGGTCGGCCGGATTCCAAAGTCTGGGTCCGCCGGCTGATGTCGCCTTTTCCCGTCAGGGCGCCTGGGGTATAAAAGCGTCAGCCGACGCCATCTTCCTCAGTTTTTCTTGCCCCAGATGCCAGGTGCCCTCTAAAGTAGGCTAAATTTGGAGAGATGCAAACATTCCAAACATGCACAGCAATATAAAACAAATACACCATAATAGATAACCCCAGCTAGCTAGAATGAGGGATAAGTACTCAAGGAATACCACAGAGGGGTAGGAGGGAGGGAAAGCCTGACTGCAGATGCATACCTATCGGACATCTACATTTATGGTTGGTACAAAACTGTACTATGTCCTTCAAGGATGCATCTGCAGTCCTTACATATGGGTAGAATACCATAGCCAAGCTGGGGGTGGTATGACCTAAGAAAAGGATGGTGTAGCTAAAATGCCCTGCAGGACTGCAGTAGCAAAGCCTGCTCTGGATCTGGAATATAAAGGTAAGTTGTAATGCTTGGAAAATGTATGCACGGAGCTCCATGTAGCAGCTTCTAAAATGTCCTTTGTAGCCACCCCTCTTAAGAAGGCTGTGGAGGCGGCTGTGGCTCTGGTGGAATGAGGTCTAATGTTAGCTGGCACAGTTTTGCCATGAAAAGAGTAAAAGAATCGAATGCAATTCCCTATCCATTTTGAAATTGTCTGTTTGGAAATTGCTTTTCCTTGTACACCAGCAGCATATGCTACAAAGAGCTGGTCAGTTTTTCTGTAAGTCTTAGTTCTGTCCAAGTAGTAGCGTAACTGTCTGTGAATGTCCAGGGTATGCAGAAGTTTCTCTCCTTTATTTTGTGGATTTGGAAAGAAGGTAGGCAAGTGAATAGCTTGGTTCAGTGAGACCCTGGATACCACCTTTGGCATGAATGAAGGATTGGTTCTCAATGAGACTCTGTCCTGATGAAAAATAAGAAATGGTTGTACTGCCATGAGGGCCTGTAACTCAGATACTCTTCTTGCTGAGGTTATGGCCAGAAGGAAGGCAGTCTTCCAAGACAGGAACTGTAGTTCTGAAGATGCTGCTGGTTCAAATGGAGGTAGAGTTAATTTTTCCAACATGAAATTAAGGTCCCATGTAGGCACTGGTGGTTTCCTTGGAGGGTTGATGTTTTTTATCCCTCTTAGAAACTGCCTTAGCAGAGGATGAGAAAATACAGGTGGGATCAGTGTTGTACTCTGCTGAAATTGCTGAAGCATGAATTTTTATGGAAGAGTAAGAAAGGCCATTACGGAGCATCTCTGCCAAGTATTCCAGGATATGTGGAATGCTCATCACTGTCGGATCTTGACCCTTTGTGGTGGTCCAAGTGTGAAATCTTTTCCATTTTGCTGAATATGTCTTTCTTGTGGAAGGTCGCCGAGCTTCCATGATGATATCCTTTACTCTCTTGGATAGTTTATCCTGGTGAGGAGTCAAGGCATTTTCCAGGCTGTCAGCTGCAAGGTTTTTAGGCTGGAGTGCAGAGTTTTGTAATTGTGCTGTGTCAGAAGTGGCCATTGTGGTAGAGGCCACAGTTTCGTGTGAGACATGCTCCTTAACAGTGGGTACCAGTGTTGTCTTGGCCAGTCCGGAGCTATCAGAATCACTTTTGGTTGTTCTGTCCTGATCTTCAGTAAGACCTTGGTCATTAACGGAAGAGGTGGGAATGCATATACTGTTAGGGTATTCCAGCTGAAAGAGAGGGCGTCCACTCTCCATGCTTGTGGATGGTATGTCCTTGTGCAGAATTTCTTCAGTTGATGGTTGTGGTGGGAGGCAAAGAGATCTATTTCCGGCCTTCCCCATGATTGTGTTATCTGAAGAAAGGTGTCTGGGTGCAACATCCATTCGTGTGGATCCATGATGTTTCTGCTTAGGCTGTCCGCCAGTACATTGTCTTTTCCTGGTACAAACTGAGATTGCAGCTCTATATTGAGTTTTAGGGAAAGTTCCCAAAGATTCATTGCCAGTCTGCAAAGAGGGTAAGAATGGGTACCTCCTTGCTTATGTACCACATAACTGTGGTATTGTCTGTCCTTATTAACAGGTGGCCTTGATGTAGGAAGTGTTCGAAGGCCTCGATTGAATGTATCACTGCCAGCATTTCCTTTTGGTTTATGTGCAGGCGCAATTCTTTTTGTGTCCATTGCCCTTGAATGCATCTGCCCTCCATGTGCACTCCTCATCCATGGTCTGAGGCGTCCGTTGTAATGGTTTGGCTGATATTTGGTTTGCTGAAAGGTAGACCCATGTTTGACTGGCTTGCTTGAGCCCACCACAGAAATTCCTTTTGAAGGCATGGAATGAGGGGATCAAAGTTTCTAGGCTGTGACTGTGTTGAGACCATAGACTCCTTAGGTACCATTGTAGTTTCCTCATATGCAGCCTTGCTTGTGGAATCAGAAGAATGCAAGATGCCATGAAACCCAGGGCCTGCAGGATTTTCCTTGCAGTCAGCTGGGTTTGTTTTGTCAGATTTCTGAAATAATCCGGTAGTTCCTCTTGTTTTTCTTCTGTGAGAAAAGCCATTTGGGTGGTTGTATCTAGCTTTGCACCCAGAAAAGTTATTGTTTGGGATGGAACAAGTCTTGATTTCTGAATGTTGACCGTGTATCCCAAGGCCTGAAGTAGGCGGATGGCATAATTCAAGTGTTTTACCAATGTTTGTTGGCTGTCCGCTTGTATAAGGCAGTCGTCCAGGTATGGGTATATTTGAATCCCCTGAAGTCTGCAGTGTGCAATTACTGATGCCAGGCATTTCGTGAATACTCTGGGCACAGTAGATAAGCCAAAGGGCAATGCTGAGAATTGATAATGCTCTGAACCTGCAAGAAATCTGAGGTGTCTTCTGCAACTTTGTCTGATAGGGACATGCAGGTATGCCTCCTTGAGGTCTAGAGTTACCAGCCAGGACCCCTTGCCCAGCATGGGAAGGAGTTGCTGTAAGGTCAGCATTTTGAATTTTGGCACAATGAGATAAGTATTCAGTGCGGACAAGTCCAGAATAGGCCTCCATTGCTTTGCTTTTCTTTTCTTGGGACAAGGAATAGTCTGGAATAAAATCCTTGGCCTTGTTCTGTGAGAGGAACCTTTTCTATTGCTTTCATTTGCAGTAAGTTGGAAATGTGCTTGAAAGCCTCTGTCCTTTGATTTGGTGGCAGGTTTGGCATGCCTTGTCTTTTTGGTAATGTATGAAAGTGGAATCTGTATCCTTTGTCTATTATTTGCAGTGTCCATTTGTCCCTTGTAATACTGTGCCAATTTTCTGAGAATAAAGATAGCTTTCCGCCCAAAGGTGCTTCCAACTGAGCCCTGGTTGGTGGGGTCAAAGTCAAGTCATTGAGTTTGTCCTTGTGCAGCAGTTGTAGATCCTGCACTACCCCTCTGGTTAGGAGGCTGCCATTGATGTCCTCTGTAGGAGCCTCTAGCTTGCCCTCTACCTCTGGCACGCCTGTTTTTGCCTCTCTGAAATCTGTCTGTGTCTGGAAAGGACCAATTCTTAGAAGGCCAATTTCTGCTGAATCTTGGTGGTTGGACCTGGAGGAAATCTTTGACTGTCTGTACTGATTTAGCCTTTTCCTCAAATTTCTTTAAGACCTCTTGAGCCATGGAACCAAATAACTTTTGTTTTTCCAGTGGTGCATCCAGAAGCTTTGCTTTAACATGATCTGGCAGTGTTTGTTCCTTCAGCCATGCATGTCTACGTATAACTGCACCTGTCATTGCTGACCTACATGAAGCTTCCAATGCATCATAACCACACTAAGAAATGGTTGCTAACCTGCTGGGAGTTATGCACCAGATCCTGAAGCGCCTTACGATCCAAGGGTTCAGGTGAGGTTAGCTTTTTATGCAATTCATCTAACAAATATTCTTGATACTGTATCATTTGGAATTGACAATTCAATGCTCTCATAGAAAGAGTGGAAGAAGTGTACACTTTTTTACCCCATCTCTCTAAAGCCCTGGATTCCCTTTCAGAAGGAAGTGGGTTTTTAGAAGTGGTGGTTGCAACCCCTTTAGGCCCCTGGGAAATAGTTTCTGGGTCAGCAGAGTGGCCCTTGTAAAGGAAAAGATGTGTATCCGGGACCCTGTAGTACCTGTCGGGTTTGACAGGAGCCGGAGGGAGTCTGGGGAGATACTAGACTCGGAGTACACATCTTCAATAACATTTAAAAAGAACAGTTGTGTACACCTACCACAAATGTAGATGTTCGAGTGTCTTCACTGTTGCAGTCATAATTGTAGGGTGTTCCTGCCGGCAGGCAGCCCGAGGTCAGCCAGAATCCCAAAGTCTGGGTCCGGCGTCGGCTGTACCAGCAAGTACCCTGACGTCAGAACGCAGAGGTATAAAGCTGACAGCCGACACCATCTTCTCCAGCCTTTCTTGCCCCTGATGTCAGAAGCCCCCATAAAAACCAAAAGGTGTCTAAAGAGGAACACAAATACACCACAAAAGAAGTGGAAGAGAAACCAAGCAAAAAATAAGAGGGGACTGGAGGGAGGGAAACACCGACTGCAACAGTGAAGACACTCGAACATCTACATTTATGGTAGGTGTACACAACTGTACTATGTTCTTCGTGTTTCACTGTTGCAGTCATAACTGTAGGGTAGAATCCCAAAGCTGTGAATAAGGGTGGAGGTTATGCAGAAGAAGGGGCAGCTAGAAGACCCTGCAAAACAGCAGAGGCAAAGCCTGCCCTAGACTTAGAATACAAAGGGAGATTATAGTGCTTAGAAAAAGTATGCACTGAACTCCAAGTGGCAGCCTCCAAAATGTCCTTGGTAGGAACTCCTCTGAGAAAAGCTGCTGAAGTGGCAGCTGCTCTAGTAGAATGACTTCTAACAGTACCTGGAATCTGTTTCCCATAGTGAGAGTAACAAAACCTTATTCCATGAGCAATCCATTTGGAAATAGTTTGCTTAGAAATAGCCTTACCTAGAGAACTGGAGGCAAAAGAGATAAGCAATTGATCAGATTTTCTGAAATCTTTAGTTTTGTCCAGGTAAAATCGTAGTTGTCTGTGTACGTCCAATGAATGTAAGATCCTTTCCCCTTTATTTTGGGGATTAGGAAAGAAGGTAGGAAGGTGAATAGTCTGATTGAGAGCCACTTTAGAAATCACCTTGGGCATAAATGTAGGATTGGTCCTCAAGGAAACTCTGTCTTGATGGAAGATAAGATATGGTTCCACAGCCATGAGAGCTTGCAACTCTGAAACCCTTCTGGCAGAAGTCAATGCCAATAAGATAGCTGTCTTCCAGAATAAGAACTTGATATCCGAAGTAGCAGCAGGCTCAAAAGGAGGCAAAGTAAGCTTCTCCAAGACATAATTAAGATCCCAAGCAGGAACAGGAGTTCTGGGAGGTCTTAAATTCTTAGCTCCTCTCAAAAATTGTCTCACCAGCTGGTGAGAAAAGATGGGAGGATCAGTGTTGAAATGAGCCGAGATGGCAGAAGCATGAATTTTGATGGAGGAAAAGGAAAGACCTTTAAGCAAAAGGTCTGAGAGGTAAAGTAGAATGGAGGAAATATTAGGCAAAAGAGGATCAGAACCTCGATCTTGCATCCAAATACAAAATCTTTTCCATTTAGAAGCACAAGATTTTCTAGTGCTAGGCCACCTAGCTTCTAAAAGAACATCCAAAACTTGTTTGGGAAGAGAAGAAGGAATCAAAGGCCCTTGTAGAGCCAAGCTGCCAGGCAGAGAGTCTTGATTTAAGAGTGTAACATCTGGCCCTGATGCTGGGACAGAAGAGAAGGAATCAGAGGAAGAATCCAAGGAGGTTCCAAGCATAGGTGTTTTAAAGTTGGATACCAAAACTGCCGAGGCCAATTTGGAGCTATCAAAATGATAATCTTGGGTTTGTCCTGTTTTATTTTCAGTAATACCCGAGGCGGAAGAGGAGGGAAGGCATATCCCGAAAGATTCCTCCAGCTGAAGGACAGGGCATCCACTTTCCAAGCTGTTTTGTGGAAGGACCTGGTGCAGAAGAGAGGCAACTGATGATTGAGATGGGATGCAAACAGATCTATCTGAGGACAACCCCAAACTGCAGTTATCCTGCTGAATAAGTTGGGGTCCAACTTCCATTCGTGAGGATCCAAAAGCTTTCTGCTTAGGCTGTCTGCTAAGAGGTTCTGATTTCCTGGAATGAACTGAGCTTGGAGATGCAGATTCAGATTTAGAGCTGTGTCCCATAAAGTCATGGCTAGTCTGCAAAGGGGATAAGAGTGAGAGCCCCCTTGCTTGTTTATGTACCACATGACGGTGGTATTGTCTGTACGAATCAGAAGAGGCCCTGGTTTCAAAAGATTCTGGAAAGCTAGAAGAGCATTTTGGACTGCCAACATTTCTTTCAAGTTGATGTGCCAGAGAAGATGCTTCATTGTCCAAGAGCCCTGCTGGCAAATGTCTAGAAAATGAGCTCCCCAAGCATAATCCGAAGCGTCAGTGGTTATGATCTGAGAAGGTAGAGGCAGACGAAAGGGATTCCCTTCGTTCAAAGCAAATGCCATGGACCACCAAAGGAGCTCCTTTTGGAGGCAGGGAATCAGTGGAATCAATGTGTCCAGACTGTGGTAATGCTGAGACCATACGCTGTTTAGGTACCATTGAAGTTTTCTCATATGAAGCCTTGCATTTGGAATCAACAGGATGCAAGAAGCCATGTAGCCCAAAGCCTGCAGGAATTTCCTTGCAGTGAGCCGAGTTAAACTTGCCAAGGTCTTGAACATTGAAGCCAGCTGTAATTGTTTTTCTTAAGTGAGGAAGGCCATCTGTAAACTTGTGTCTAGAAGAGCTCCCAAAAAGGTCATCTGCTGAGAAGGAATCAAATGTGACTTTTTTGTGTTCACTGAGAATCCCAGTATTAGGAGAAGATGTTGAACAAAATGCAGGTGTTGAAGTAAAAGGTCTTTGCTGTCTGCCTGAATAAGGCAGTCGTCCAGATAGGGGTAAATTTGAATCCCCTGGAGTCTGCAATAAGCCACTACTGGAGCCAGGCACTTGGTAAAAACTCTGGGCACAGTAGATAAACCAAAGGGCAGTACAGAGAATTGAAAGTGTCTTGAGCCTGCCCTGAATCTGAGGTATTTTCTGCGTTCTTGCCTGATGGGGATGTGTAAGTAGGCCTCTTTTAAGTCCAATGTCACCATCCAAGCATCTTGGGAGAGCATTGGGAGAAGTTGTTATAGAGTAAGCATTTTGAATTTTGGTATTTCCAAAAAGGTGTTTAATATGGAGAGGTCCAGAATAGGTCTCCATGAGCTTTGTTTTCTTGGGACCAGAAATAGTCTTGAGTAGAAACCTTTTCCCCTCTCTGAAAGTGGAACAGGTTCTATGGCTCTCATGGCCAATAGAGCGTCCACTTGATTTAAGGCCTCTGACCATTGATGTTTTGGCAGATAGGGCCACCCGAAGGACCTTGGGAGAGAATGAAAATGGAATTTGTAACCTCTTAAAATCACATCTAACACCCACTTGTCTTGGGTTATAGTCCAATTTTGGTAGAAAAGAGAAAGTTTTCCTCCGAGAGGGGCTTCCAGGCAAAGAGGTCCTGTAGCCCAACTAGGAGAGTCATTGAGTTTGCTTCCTTTGTGATTGAGATCTGTCTTCTCCCCTTCTAGGTGATGAAGCAGTCCATTGCCTGGACCTATAAGAGGCCTGAGTCTGACCTCTGGAGCGTCTATATCTTCCCCTTTGAGGCCTGTCAGACGTGGGAAAGGACCAATTCTTGGAGGGCCAATTTCTAGTAAATCTAGGAGGCTGCACTTGTAAGAAATCTTTAACAGTCTGCACAGATTTCGCTTTATCCTCCATCTTCTTAATAACCTCTTCAGCCTTAGATCCAAACAAAACATCATGCTGAACCGGAGCATCTAATAATTTAGCCTTAACCTGTTCAGGTAAATTCTGCTCACGAAGCCAAGCATGTCTCCTGATTACAGTACCAGAGGCTGCGGCCCTACAAGAAGCCTCCAAGGCATCAAAACCACAATGTAAACCATGTTTGTTAACTTGTTCAGTTGCATGTACTACATCCTGTAATTCCTTGTCCTCTGCCCATGCAGAAAAGGTAGAAAGTTTTTGTTTTAACACAGACAAAAGAAATTGCTGTTACTTAAACATATGAAATTGACAATTTAAAGCTCTAATGGAAAGAGTAGCAGAAGTATACACCTTTTTGCCCCATCTGTCCAAAGCACGAGAATCCTTTTCAGAAGGAATAGGATTTTTAGCAGAAGCAGCCTTAGCACCCTTGGGACCCTGAGAAATAGTTTCAGGATCTGCAGAGGGGTTCTTGAACAAAAACTGATGGGAATCAGGAACTCTGTAAAATCTATCAGGCTTAGAAGGAGCAGGAGGGAAAGAATCTGGAGTCAGGTTAGCTTCAGAAAAAGCATCATCCACAATATCAAGAACAGGAGGAATAGCCAAAGGTCTGTGTTGTGGGAGAAGAAGAAAATCCCTAAGCCTCTTCTTGGAAGCAGAGTACTCCTGGCCTTCCCAATGGAAATGCTCTCTCATTTCATGCAAAGTTTCCCCAAAGGAAAAATCCTCAGGAGGAGAAGCAAAGGGAATGGAGTTCCTCTGCATCAGAATCCTCATAAGGAGGAAAGGAATAATCCTGTCCAGAGGAAGAGACAGAAGAAACAGAAGCCTGATCAGAGGAATCATAAGGAGAATCCTGTCTAGGCCTTTTATCCGGAGGAGGGTGAGAACCCCTAATCATAGTAAGCAAATCTTCAGCCATCCTTAATAATTGCTTCTGTGTCTTGGGAGCTGCAGCCGAAGAAGCTTGAGTAGAACCCCTTGGCTTTACTGGAGTCTTTGACTTTGTCTTTGTTTTTGTAGTAATAGTGATATGAGAAGGCCTGAAAACCCCTTCAGAAGCCGGTACCTGCACAGTGGTTCCGGACCCATCTGAAGGAGCAAAGTCCGAAGGTCCTGCAGCAGAAAGAATACTGGGCCTAGACGACTCCCCATGGGAGTCCGTGTCGGCCATCGGTTCCGAAGGGGCTGACGACAGGGGCTGCAAAAGCGCCTCACTGATGACCACCGAACCCAAAGCTGGCTCCGGCTGCACGCTATCCTGTTTGGACCTCGGAGGCCTATCCTTATCCTTGTGTCTTTTATGAATTCCGGATGCCGGTAAAGTATCTGATGACATTTTGTAATTGAACCGTCTGCCAAAATAATTCAAGGCCCAATCGTACCGACGCTTAATAGTACGAGAGTTAAACCTGGCACAAAACCGACAACAAGAAACATCGTGGTCTGGGCCCAAGCAAGAAAGACAGTAAGAGTGGAAATCTTTATGAGGTATTTGTTTCCCACACGATATACAATTAACTTTTTCTGACATCGGAGGAGCAAGAAAAAAGTTTCCCCAATGGGGTACTTAGCTTGAGAAGAGAAGTAGTCGTCTTCGGACCGACAAGCAAAAAAACGTTCGGGAATCCGCCAACCAAACACTTGCGAGCTGCTTTCCATCGCACGACAAGACAGACTGGAGAAGATGGCGTCGGCTGTCAGCTTTATACCTCTGCGTTCTGACGTCAGGATACTTGCTGGTATAGCCGACGCCAGACCCAGACTTTGGGATTCTGGCCGACCTCGGGGCTGCCTGCTGGCAGGAACACCCTACAGTTATGACTGCAACAGTGAAACACGAAGAACATCAGGAGGAATAGCCAAAGGTCTATGCTGAGGTAAATGCAAAAAAGTCCTTAACCTCTTCCTGGAATCAGAGAATTCCTGGCCTTGCCATTTGAAATGCTCTCTCATGGAGTGAAGGGTCTCCCCAAAGGACAACTCTTCAGGGGGGGAGGCCAAGGGAATAGATTCCTCTGCATCAGAATCCTCGTAGGCCGGAAAGGCCGCCTCCTGGTAATCAGAAAGGGCAGAGTCATCTGAGGCCTCATCAGAGGACTGGGGATCTGTCTGCTCAACTCTGGGTCTTTTGCCTGGAGGTGGATGAGAGCCCCTGTCTGGGTGTGGCTGAGAGCCCCTGATTAAGGAGATGAGGTCTTCAGCTAAGCTCAAAATTTGTGAATCTGTAGAGGATCCCTGAGGAATAGCCTTGGGAGGGAGAGATTTTGGCTGTTTAGCAGCTTTAGCCCGAGTATAGGCCTTAATGGACATGGGTACAGGAGGCCTGGCTGCCCCACGTGCTGGAGTAGTTTTATCCACAGAAATTGTGTCGGATATCTCCGGAGCACCGGTTTCAGATGGTAATTCAAAGACCGACCCAGAGGAGGCCTCCGGTACCGAAGGTACCGGCTGTGCGGTGTCATCGGTCGGAACCGGTAAAGATTCGGTTTCAGCAGAGACCGAAACACTAGCGGTAGGCCTGGGCGTGGAGTCGGCCGAAACAGCGGACTGTGTGTGTCGGTCCTTCTCCTTACGTTTTTTCGGTAAATGAGCTGTCGGAAGCTCAGACGGCATTTTATAACAGTAAATTTGCCCAAAATATTCCTCTGCAAACTCTGCCCGACGCCTAAGAGTGCGTCTATTGAAGGAAGCACAGGCTGTACAGGCCGAGACGTCGTGGTCTGGGCCTAGGCAAGGTAAGCAGTAAGAGCGGAAATCCTTATGAGGTATTTGTTTCCCACAATTTAAACAATTATTAACTTTAACCGTTTGATCTGACATCGGCTGAGGCAAGA
Source organism: Protopterus annectens (assembly GCF_019279795.1). NCBI lineage: Eukaryota > Metazoa > Chordata > Ceratodontiformes > Protopteridae > Protopterus > Protopterus annectens. The sequence continues at coordinate 484,991,193 of NC_056738.1, read as the reverse complement.
AAGAGTCTCCAACGGGGTACTTAGCTTTTTTGAAGACTTCGGTAGCTGAAATCACAGGAGCTGGCCGACCGGCACTTGCGAACTGCTTCTGCTTCGGGCACCACACGGCAAGAAAGACTGAGGAAGATGGTGTCGGCTGACGCTTTTATACCCCAGGCGCTCTGACATCGGGGAAAAGGGCGACATCAGCTGACACCGGACCCAGACTTTGGAATCCGGCCGACCGAAGGGCTGCCTGAGGCAGGACAACCCATATGTACGGACTGCAGATGCATCCTTGGGCATCCTGGACTGCAACAGCGAATACACTCTAACATCTACATTTATGGTAGGTACACAACTGTACTATGTTCATCGTGTTTCACTGTTGCAGTCATTACTCTTGGGTTGAATCCCAAAGCTGAGGTTGGGTGGCTGGGCCTAAACAGGATTAGGAGAGGCTATAAGGCCCTGCAGAACTGCAGTAGCGAAGCCTGCTCTGGATTTAGAGTAGAGAGGTAAATGGTAGTGCTTTGTAAAAGTGTGCACTGAACTCCACGTTGCAGCCTCTAAAATGTCTTTGGTTGGTACTCCTCTGAGAAAGGCTGCTGAAGTGGCTGCTGCCCTGGTAGAATGAGGCCTAATGCCCTTGGCACTGATTTGCCATATTGTGAGTAGCAGAAACGAATGCAGTGGCCTATCCATTTTGAAATAGTCTGTTTTGAGATGGGCTTTCCTTGAGATCCTGCAGCATGTGCCACTAAAAGTTGCTCAGTTTTCTGAAAGCTTTAGTTCTGTCCAAGTAGAAGCGTAGTTGTCTGTTTATGTCCGAAGAATGCAGAAGTCTCTCACCCTTATTCTATGGGATTGGATAAAAGGTAGGCAAATGAATGGTTTGGTTAAGGGCCACACTGGATACTACCTTAGGCATAAATGTCGGGTTTGTCCTTAGAGAAACCCTGTCTGGATGGAAAATGATGAAAGGTTCCACAGCCATGAGTGCTTGCATCTCTGAAACTTGTCTTGCAGAGGATATTGCTAGGAGCAGAGCTGTTTTCCAAGATAAAAACTTTATATCAGCTGTACTGGCTGGCTCAAAGGGCGGCAGTGTGAGTTTTTCCAAGACATAATTGAGGTCCCATGCAGGTATTGGGGCCCTCCTTGGAGGTCTTATGTTTTTGGCCCCTCTGAGGTACTGCCTTAGTAAAGTATCGAAAAAATAGGAGGTTCCGTATTGTATTGAGCTGAAATGGCAGCGGCATGAATTTTAATTGATGAAAAGGATAGGCCTCTGTCCAGCATCTCAGTTAGGTATTGTAAAATCTGAGGGATATTTGGTACAGATGTGACAATTCCTTGTGCTTGGTTCCAAGCACAAAATCTTTTCCATTTTTCTGCATAAGATTTTCTGGTACTGGGCCTCCTGGCCTCCAAAATAACATCCATCACTGCTTTAGAGAGAGTTGTGTTTTGAATGGTTACATTATCCTCCATGCTGCCAGATTTAGGATCCTGAGTTGGCTGTGCAGAATCTGATTGTTTCGCTGGGTCAGTAAGTGAGAAATTAGAGGCAATGTCCAGGGCTGGGCCTTGAGACAAACTTTTTAGGATTGGGTACCAGTGCTGGTGTGGCCAGTCTGGGGCAATCAGAATCATTCTTGGCTTCTCTTGTCTGACCTTTAGGAGCACCTTGGGGAGGACAGGCAGAGGAGGAAAGGCATATACTGTTAGACTTTTCCAGCTGAAAGACAGAGCATCCACTTTCCACACTTGCTTGTGATAAGTCCTTGTGCAGAATTTCTGTAGTTGGCAGTTGTGAGGGGTGGCAAATAGATCTATGTCTGGGCATCCCCATTCCTTTGTTATCATGCTGAAGACTTGTGGATCCAGTTTCCACTCGTGGGGATCCGTGAGGTTTCTGCTTAGTTAAATCTGCCAGAGTATTGTTCTTTCCTGGCAGGAATTGTGCTTGCAGGTGTACTTGATAAGTCAATGCTGTGTCCCACAAAGTCATGGCTTGTCTGCAGAGGGGGTAGGAATGTGTGCCTCCCTGCTTGTTTATGTATCACATGACTGTAGTATTGTCCGTCCTTATCAGTAGCTGTCCTGGATGGAGTAGATCCTTGAAAGCTGTCAGGGCATTTTGAACAGCTAGCATCTCTTTTTGATTGATATGTAGATGCATTTGGCTTGTGGACCATGTGCCCTGAATACATTTTCCTGCCATGTGTGCTCCCCAGGCATAATCTGATGAATCTGTTGTTATTGACTGCCTGGCTGTGGGTAGAGTGAATGGTTGTCCCTTGTTGAGGTGACAGGCATGTGCCCACCATCGAAACTCCTGTTGCAGGCAAGGAATGAGGGTAATTAATGCTTCCAGGCTTTGACAATGTTGAGTCCAGACACTTTTTAGGTACCATTGAAGTTGCCTCATATGCAGTCAGGCATATGGAGTTTGCAGGACGCCATGAAGCCCAAAGCCTGCAAAATCTTTCTTGCAGATAACTGGGTCTTTGTTGCCAACATTTTGAAGTAAGAAGTTAGTTGCCTTTGTTTGTCTGGCGTGAGATAAGCCATCTGGGCAGTTGTATTTAAGCTTGCACCCAGGAATATTATCTCTTGAGAGGGTACTAGTTTTGATTTCTTTTTGTTTACTGTGTACCCTAGGCAAATTAATAATCTTTTTACGAACGCCATATGCTTTAGTAGAGTGTCCTTGTTCTCTGCTTGTATAAGCCAGTCGTCCAAGTAAGGATATATTTGAATTCCTCTTTGTCTGCAAAATGCAATTACTGGTGCCAGGCATTTTGTGAAGACCCTGGGCGCAGTAGATAAGCCAAAGGGCAGTGCCGAGAATTGGTAGTGCATTGAGCCAGCTAGGAATCTGAGGTATCTTCTGCAAGATTGTCTGATTGGGATATGCAGATATGCCTATTTTAGGTCCAAAGTTACAAGTCAAGCCTTCTTGCCCAGCATGGGCTGAAGCTGCTGCAGAGTTAACATTTTGAATTTTGGAACGTCCAGAAATGTGTTTAGAATACACAGGTCCAGTACTGGTCTCCAGGTTTTGTCCTTTCTGGGTACCAAGAAAAGTCTTGAGTAAAATCCTTGTCCCTGTCTTGCTGTGGTACCTGCTGAATGGCCCTCATGTTCATAACGGACAAAACTTGTTTTTGAGCCTCTGCCCATTGATTGTGTGGCAGGTTTGGCATACCTTTTGCCTTTGGCGGGTTGTGAAAGTGGAACCTGTATCCCTGGGACACTATATTCAATACCCATTTGTCCTGGGTGATCATGTGCCAATTTTGAGAGAAAAGTGCTACTTTCCCCCCTAAGGGGGCAGCAAGAAGATAAGTGCTTGGTGCTGGTAGAGGCAAATCATTGGGACTGTTTCCTGTATGGCTGTGCTTTGTCTTCTCTACTTTTGGAGGTAGAAGTGCCCCACTGTTTAGGCCTGTAGGAGCCCTGGGGCTGGGATCTGCCTCTGGGACGTCTGTATCTGCCTCTTTGTGGCCTGTCCGACACTGGAAAGGACCAATTCTTTGTAGGCCAATTCCTGCTAAATCTTGGTGGCTGAACCTGTAAGAAATCCTTTACTGTTTGCATAGATTTTGCTTTGTCCTCCATTTTCTTCAAAACCTCCTCTGCTTTAACACCAAATAAAGTATCATGTTGTAATGGAGCATCTAATAATTTTGCTTTAACCTGATCAGGCAGATTTTGTTCCTTTAACCAAGCATGCCTCCTAATGACAGAACCTCTAACTGCGGCCCTCCAGAGAATCAAAACCACATTGCAATGTATGCTTTCCCACTTGTTCAGTTGCATGCCATAAATCCTGCATTTCCTTATTCTCTGCACAATCAGAATTAGCCAACATTTTCTGTTTTAACAGGGACATTAAGTATTGCTGATATTTAATCATATGAAATTGACAATTTAAAGCCCTCACAGCCAAAGTAGCAGAAGTGTAAACCTTTTCCCCCCATCTGTCTAATGCCCTTGAATCCCTGTCAGAGGGGATAGGGTTTTTTGCAGTAGTGGCCTTAACCCCCTTGGGACCCATAGTTTCTGGGTCAGCAGCAGGGTTTTTATAAAGAAATGTATGTGAATTTGGAACCCTGTAGTATCTGTCTGGTTTAACAGGAGCTGGAGGTAAGGAGTCTGGAAAAAGGCCGGACTCTGAAAATACATCATCTACAATGTCTAGCACAGGGGGAATAGCAAGAGGCCTGTGCTGAGGAAGTAAAAGAAAATCTCTAAGCCTTTTCTTTGATTCTGAGTAATCCTGGCACTCCCCCAGTGGAAGTGCTCCCTCATGGTATGCAGGGTTTCCCCAAAAGAATAATCCTCAGGAGGAGAGGCTGAAGGAATGGATTCTTCAGCATCAGAATCCTCATAGGGAGGAAGAGAGTATTCCTGTACAGAAGAGGAGTCAGAGGAAATGGAAACCTGATCTGAAGAGTCATAGTCTGTCTCTTGCCTAGGCCTCTTGTCAGGGGAATGGGAACCCCTGATCAAGGTAATAAGGTCTTCAGCCATTTTGAGCATCTGTTTCTTAGGCATTGAAGTCTGTCCTGGAGAATGCTGTACTCGTTTCCTTGTCTTTAAAGCTGCTTTAGTCTTTGCTTTTGAAGCTGAAGTAGGCTTTACATAAAGCTGTGTAGGTCTGAAAACACCCTCAGAAGCAGATGCCTGCTCAGTGGCTCCGGTCCCATCAGAGGGAATGATTTTAGTGTGTCCAATACCTTGAGTATCCAGAGGCCTAGCTGGCTCCACGTGGGAGTCATCAGCGGCCTGTGGCTCTGAGGTAGCGGGCGTCAGGGGCTGCAAAAGCTCCGCACTGAGAACCGGCGAACCGCCAACTGGCTTAGCAGAAGCCTTGTCGTCAGTTTTGGATCTCGGATGCCTGTCCTCCTCTTTTTCCTTGCGTTTATTAGAAACTTCGGTCGTCCGCTGTTCCGACGGCATTATGTAATTGAATTTTTGGCCAAAGTAATAAGCAAAATCAAACAGACGCTTAATAGTGCGTTGGTTGAAACTAGCACCAAACCGACAGCTAGCAACGTTATGATCAGGGCCTAGGCAAGGAATACAGTAAGAATGAAAATCCTTATGACGTGTTTGCTTCCCACAAGAAATACAATTGTTAACTTTTTCTGACATCGGTCTGGAGCAAGAAAAAAGTTTCCCCAACAGGGTACTTCGCTTTAATGAAGACTTCGGATCTGAAATTCTTCTGTGAAAATCTCAGGAGTCGGCCGAACTGCACTTGCGAACTGCTTTTCCTTCGGGCACCGCGCGGCAAGAAAGACGGGAGAAAATGGTGTCGGCTGCATCTTTTATACCCCTGGTGCACTGACGTCAGGGAAGAGGTGACAGCAACAGACGCCGGACCTGGACTTTGGAATTCTGGCCGACTGCGGGTAGCTTGCCAGCAGGATAACCCAAGAGTAATGACTGCAACAGTGAAACACAATGAACATCAGGTGAAAGCTATAATATAAATGTAGATGTTTCAAGATCCACATTGCTGCAGTCCTTACACTTGGGTAGTCCGGGCTCAAATTAGTCCCGAATATCAAAGTATTAGGCTGACGTCGGTCAAAGAAGCTAACTGACTGACATCAGGGCGTCAGGTAATGCTGGCATGACGCTGCCGTCATATCCCTAGTTGGAGATGTCAGAAGACCTAAACAGAAGGTCAAAAAACCAAAGACGGCAAAAACAACCAACCACCCTTTGTAACCATATAACCAATATATATACAATATTCAAGCCTTACAACCAAACCACACACAACTTGCGCCTCTAACTACAGAGGGAAGGAGGAGGGAACTGCATTGGACTGCAACTTGAACATATCTACACAGTTGGTGGTACAGGCCTGTACTATCTTCTTCATCTCACATTGCTGCAGTCCTTGCATAGGTGGGCTCTGGAAGGAGATGGCAAAAGAGGAGGGTGGATACTGTAAAATGAATAAATGAGATGCCCTAAACAAAATGTAAATTTAAATTGCAAAAGGAAAAGTGATAATGCTTAAGTGGTAAAGTGTAAGGTGAGTATGAGCCTCCAAAAATATCTTCAAGTAGCTGCCTCAAAAAATGCAGTGTATGGCGAAAAGCTGTAAGTGAATGAGGCCTAATCCCAGCTGGAATGCCTAATCCTGATGGGGGCTAAAAACAATACAAAGCAATCACTTAGAAATATAAAACCCACAACCACCAATCTGAAGTTTGAACGACAAACAAATAACTGCTGAGACTGCTAGAACTTGCCCAAAAAAACATGTAACTGCCTGAACAAATAAACCCTTTAGTTCTGCTCAAATAATATCTTTGGGGTTTGGCCTATCCAAAAAATGCAAAATAGTTGGTCCCTTTTTTATCTTTTCACTTTAGGCATAAAGGATAATCTTAAATAGACTAAATCTTGTAATTCCTTACACTCAATGCCTTCCAGCCAGAGCATCTACTTTTAGACTTCAGTAGTTCTGATATTTCAACTTGTCAAGCCCTCCCTATAAAGCCGAATTAGTAGAACTTTCTTCCCATCTTTCCCCATCTATCCAAAGCCTGGCCTCTTTCCATGAGGAACCGATTTTTTTTACAACAGACTGACACCCTTAGTTGTTGACCTGCTTGGGTTCGCCTTAGACTCTTATAAAGATATTTGTGAGCCTCAGGCACCCTATAATACCTATCCGTTAACAGGAGCAGGAGGTCCCCTGGGACTCAGAGAAGCCTCCGCGGGAACCACAGGTTCACTGCGCCTCTCAAGGCCCGAGGTACGGACAGTTCTTCTTTACCTTTAGGACCATGCGGCAAAAGACTGAGGATATGGCGTCGGTCATGCGCATTTTGTACCTGCGTCTGATGTCTCAGTCTAAGCGCTTGACCGCCGACGCCAGCCTGCATATTATGATATCCAGGGGGACAGGACAGCGAATATTGGAGGACCCAGTGGAACTGCATGTGAGAGATGAAGAACATCAATGGATTGGCTCCGAACCCATCAGTAAAGAATAAACGAGATTGAACAACTCCACATGCAATGTTAATTTCTTTATACCGAGAACAGCAGATCACTAAGGATTTGGTGCAAACATAACTAGCCAAGTAGTGAGAAGAAATGTTAAGTTCTCTACATGTAAAATCAAAACACTCATCAGGAAAGATAAAGTAAAGCAGTACTGCATAAAAAAATAATGATGGCTGAAATGTTTAAAGGACAAGCAAGCATTTTTTTTTTAAATTTTATATTCTTTTCAGTGCATTTTTCTGGGAACTGGACATCTTCAAAATGATAGATATGGAATTTTATCACATTTTTAATGTTACATAATCAAACAGGTGTGGATTTTTTTTAAGGAACTCCTTTATTGAGAACACAAACATGAACAGAGATTAAAACAGTCAAACATTAGAAATAGCCATTGAACAGACAGGGCAATTCAATAAGCAGAACTAAAGGGTTTGATTCCAGTGTTAAAAATATTAATTCCAACTACACACACACACAAGCATTCCTTGGTTTGGAGGAATAAGAAAACTGGTCCATATATCACAAGTGACAGCCCCATCAACATAGAAGGGTACTCCACAGTTTGTCAAAGGGTTTGTTAATGTCTCAATCCTCTTTAGTTTGGAGTTCATTTGAGATAGTAAGGTAGCGATTTCCAGCATATGAAGATGAGGGCTGAATCAGAGTGTAACTTCTCAGACAATGCACTGTATGAGGGAAAATTTGACAGAGCATGTCACAGAGTCCAATAAGGTGCAATTTAATAGCAATAACGGAAAACAGCAAAGCCAACTGCATAATTTGCCACTGAATGTGCTGCATTCCATAAAGCTGGTGTCACATACATAATTATGCATGGAAACTCTGCATTTGTATTCGTAAACCTCCATCACTGTACTGTTCCCACCCTCCTCTCATACAATCTAACAGATGAATGGACCTATATGTGAAAACAGGTACACACTTGTACTACCTTTCTCTTATATGCTAACCCTAATACCAGCCGAACACATTACCTTACTAAATACACTTTCCTTAACAATACCATTAAACAGACATGCAGACACAAATGCACACACTTCAAACACATATATCCCCTTCCCTATTTCGTACTCTTACCCTAAAAGCCTAACCTTCAAATACTTGAGCCTACCCTTCAAATATTTGCATATAATACCCCAATGCTGAAATTTCATCAGTACTCAATCCTACTCATCTCAAATATGATGTTCAACACTTCATTTGTCTACAGTAGGTCAGTTTGACCACATATATACCTACACATAAAACATTTAACTACACAGTGAAACAATTAAAAGAGAAAAATGAGGCATTAACTCTTCCCTGCTTTGCAACAACTACAGCAAATTCAGAGGGTCCAGTTATTCTGCTTATGAGAAGAGACTGTGATGAGCATTTAACACATTCAGCAAAAAGACATGCAATTAATAACAATGTCACTTTCTGAAGCAATCCTTAAATGACCCACTAGTATGCTCTGTGCTAACAAAATATACAGATTCATAGCAGGGTCCATGTGCATGAGCACCCATAAAGGAATGGCCAGTTATCTAGTGGTGTGAACTACAGCATATTCTGTAGGTGCTATATCCTGGTAGTGATGCAAAGCGCTATTTCTTCTAAAGCCTACAAGAGAATGGTTATTTTCTTTATTTCAGTACAGTCAAAATGTACATGTCAAAAGCATAAATAAAACAATAAAGAGCAGAGAAGGACCAGCATGACTGTGTATGTACACAAGAAAATGTTTCCAACACAATGTATGAGATGCCAAATTCACATTTTATTTTCTACAAAACAAAAGTGTACATTCAATAAGTTTACTCTTCTAACATGTTAAAGTTTCTTAGCAAAACTATGAAGCACCATTAAAACAGGTACGCATTAGCTTGACAGTGCTTAGGTATGGAATCAGAACAGTAATATCAATAACATGCAAAATGAAGCCATTAATTTTGTACAAGTGATTTACTCAGTCACAAAGATATGTTTCTGCAGGTTACTGAATGAAACGTGTGACATTATGGCTGTCAGGAAAACTGTAAAATGATAAACATATTTAAAAGAAAAACAGAACTAACAAATTATATGAATAATGTATGGCAACTAAAATTTCAAAATATCTTTTTCATAAATCAGAACAATACAGTTGTGAAGGGATTATCATTGCTATTTTAACCTAACAGTACATGGTTATCTGTCATTTCGTAGCTTGGGTACTTTTACTGCAGAGTCTACACATTCTCCCTGTGTCTGAGTCGGATTTCTGTGGGTGTTTCCAGTCCTGTCCCACATATTACAAACAAGATTTTTATATGAACTGTTAAGCCTCTAAACTGTCTGTAGGAGGTGCCTATGTATATCCTTTGATGGAGTGGCCTGTTGAAGACTACCACTCTGTTTACACCCATTACTTGATGGGAAAAAATGTGACAAAAGATAAAGTAGGTAAAGAAAATAAAGAAAAATAAATGTTTCTCATATCATATGTAGGAAGCTTCTAGACTCCAAACCTGCATAATTTTGTTTTCCCTATTATACTAAAATAATATGTACAATGAAGAAGAAAGCATTGCAAGAGATATCACCTAATATTGCTGTACTGTATTAGAATGCAATACAGTTGTATCTAAAATATTCAGCTTTCATTACCAGCAATTATACTTGCATAAGAATTTGTCTCAAAAGTAGCTTTTCAAGTGACCATCTTTGCAGCAGGTCTAAATATTTAAGAATAACTCCTTCACAAGACTGTGTCTATGAGACTTTTCCATTAAAATCACTAAGAACCAAGATGCTAGCCTCCAAAAAAAGGAAGCAAATCTGGTGCTCCCCTGCCATAAACAAACTCTACAACAGAAGAAAGAAACTGTTGCAAAAAAAGAGTAAAATTCCATGATTGGAGGAACTCCTTGGTCAGCCTCAGTAAGAAGCTGAGATCCCGCATAAAATCCTCCAAAGCTAGTTACGAAAACAAAATCGCTACTGATTCTAAAGACAACCACAAAGCATTCTATAGCTATGTCAAGGAATCTCAATGGCAACACTCAGATATGCTCTGAGTACAGCACAATGGCACTAAATATACAGAACCAACTGATATTGCCAACATCCTGGCAGATAGGTTCAGTGCTAAATTTACCCCTCTCTCACCCCCTAAAGGGCCCATCCCTATACCGGAAGAATGCAAAGTTCCTGTAATCACGGCTGCACAGGTAAAAAAAAACACTCTCCAAAGCCAAGAACACAGCATCCATGGGACCTGACACCATCCCAGGCTGCATTCTACATGAACTACAGAATGAACCGGCACCCCACCTAACTATCATGTTCAGTCATAGCCTCACCTTAGGCTTTGTGCCCACTGAATGGCGCACAGCAACGGTTATCCCGCTCCACAAAGGGGGAGCCACCACGGACCCCGGGAACTACCGCCACCATTAGCCTGACGAGCCTGGTCTGCAAGGCTATGGAATGTATCATCATGGAACTTATAAACAATGACATTAGTAAACTCCAAACTCTGGGCCCTACCCAGTTCGGGTTTGTAAAAGGCAGATAATTGTCTCCTAAACCTGACAGACTTCTTTGAAGTGGTCACCAAAGCCGTAGATGAGGGTAAGGTGGTTCACACAGCCTATCTAGATCTCGCCACGGCTTTCGACACCATCCCCCACTCTGGAATTATAGATAAACTCACTAAACTAGGTATAAATCCCTATGTCACAAAATGGGTTGCCAACTGGCTCACTGATAGAACCCACACTGTGAAAGTAGCAGACTCTAAATCAAACTTCAGACCAGTGACAAGTGGAGTACCACAGGGTTCAGTCCTAGGTCCTCTCCTGTTTGGTATCTACTTCTCTGAAGTACAGGCTAACACAGAAGGTCTTTGGCTAACAAAGTTCACAGATGACTGCAAACTAGGTGCCATAATCAAAACTCCTAACGATGTGGACATCCTACAAAAAGTCCTCACCGAGACAGATGCCTGGTGTCAAAGCCATGGCCTCAAGCTCAATGCCAAAAAGTGCAATGTCATCCCTTTTGGTAAAAACTCTGTACCCATGAACTACCACATAAGCGGTAGTCTAACAACGAAAGTGTGACAAGACACCTTGGGACACAGGTGGACAGTAGTCTCTCCTTTGATAATCACATTGCCACAGTAGTCAGGAAATCCTTCTATGTGGCACACCTCATCACAAAAGGTTTCTCATCCAGGAAAAAAGTGGTCTTGTTCCCCTCTACTCATCACTCATTAGACCCATTAGAGAGTACAGCGCCCCTTTTAGTATGTACCTCACAAGACATCTACAACTGGAAAGGCCGCAGAAATACCTCATAAAGAGGATTACCGGCCTCAAACAGATGCCCTATGCAGACAGTCTCAAAAAACTCCAGCTTTACTCTGTCGCACATCGCCTACTCAGAGGCAATCTCTGCCTAACATACAAAGCTATGTCAAACCCAGAGCTGTTGGACATGCTCCACTTAAAGAAATCCCAAGCCCTCTGAGCTACACGCTCTAGGGACCTAAACCTTGTCACCACAATAAACAGAACATGCTGGAGGGATAGACTCCTGTCCCACAGACTTCCCATACTCTGGAACAAACTACCTATCTATATCAAACAAAGCTCCTTATTAGCACTCTTCAAGAAAAATCTTGATGATTGGATGTGAGATAGGAAATTCACCCCGGGGATCACTTCTGTGGCTCTGCTTGACAGGGGAACAGGAAAATAATTTTCTTGGGTGGCAAAAGCCAGGGTACTGTTTGGCTAGGATTATATAGGCCCTAGGGCCAATAGCCTAGTACCTACATATGAACCTATGAAAAGTGTCTGCTGCTGGTGACTGCTTCTTAACCCACAATAATACACTGTTTCATATATGAAAGACAGACTTTTGCAATCACTGCAGGTATTCTTTCCCTCAATTACTACGCATGCAGTCTTGACAAAGAAATTAGAAGGGAATCAATGAAACAGTCAGCACTCAGATTTTTATGGATGGATTAATGACACCAGAGAAATAAGTCACTCATACAAGTTGAGTAAGTCTGCAGTGAAACTTGATAAAGGGGTTGCAAAAAAACAGTTAGGTTCTAATATGAAATGCAAAATGAATGCACTTCTGGAGGGGAAATTTGGGAGTAAAGTACATATCAAGAACTGTGGCTAGAAAACACAGAAGAAAAAAATAAATGGGAGTGATAATCCCGGTCAAATGCAAACAAAACCAGAGTGTGAGTGAGTTATGACACAGATCAGCAGGACACTGGGTTGCATAGCAAGGGGGTAGGCTGTAAAGATGACGTTTCCACAGCACAGGTTGTTGGTAAGACCACTGCAGGTATATCATAAACCATTCTGAAGGTCTTACAGAGCAAATAAGAAAAGCTTCCAAGTTGGTAAACAGCATGAATAGGAGGTTATTATGTTACAAGAAAGGGTGTGCGGAATAGGTCTGAAGCAAGAATAAAGAATAACCGCAAGGCATGTACACCTGGGGAAAAAGCTGTTTGTGGGGCATGATAAGGGAGGACTTACTGCACTGCTGAGCAACTATGTTTTAATTAAAGTTAGAACAGGGTAGAAGTGGCAACTGGAAGTATATTTTTAACAGACCATGGTGGGGGGCCCTGACATGACCTGCTGCAGAAGATAGTTAAATATAGATCAACAGAAAGATTCAATAAGGTATATGGAATGGAATACTGATGAGGTAGACTTATAGGGTCTTTCAACAATACTCAAGTGGAACTGACAGGCTACTGGTCTTCTACTTTACCTCGGAACAGTTATCGATAAATTTGAACAGAAGAGGCAGGAAAAGGGGAAGCAACATCTCTATCAGACAGCCTCTCAAGAATGTACTACTGGTAAAATATTATATAACTACAATTACATTCCTCAACAAGGATGCCTACAGCACGACATAATATTTAGGAAGATACCCATGTAATTAACACATTTATGCAAGTCCAAGTTAAAGAAACATAATGACAATAATCCTTGTACAACAGCCCTCCACTAAAATTTAATATTTTAAGAGTATAACAAAATTGTAATGTTTACAGAAAACAAAGAATGGATTCCAGCAACATGAAGAGCACTACAAAAAAGGCAGAGAATAAACTAGCCTGTTTGCAAATGCAACAATGCATGGCATGGAATATATTGGCCACTTAAAACCAATGTAAATAAAAATTCAGTGGAATCATAACCATGTTGGAGATGCGTTTAAAATACATAGTAAAATATTTTAACATATTATGATCTAGTGCCTGATAGATCCTTGATAAAATGTTAAATTCTCAGAGATGATGTCTGCATTTTGCTGCCTTTTACTGAAATAGTGTATGGCACCTGGCCCAGAAAATTTTGTGGAAGATTAAATTATTTCAGTTTCAATATCAATTATTTCCATAAGCTTCTGAATCTTAATGTGATAACTGTACAGAAAATTAAATGTACACATTCTTTTCCATTAATTTTCCCTTCAAAGAATTACATTCATAGTGAAACCCAAACTGAAGTGCACAAAAATGGACTGGAAGCAGCAATCTTCTCAATTACTTATCACTCACAATCGTTCTTGCAATAAGTTCCTTCATTATTTCATTAGTTCCCCCATAAATGGGTTGCACACGGGCATCAACAAAAGCCCTGGAAAAAAGAAAATCTAGTTTTAGAATATTACATACCTCAACAGCTATTAATTAAAACATCTTTAAAAGTCTAAATACACTTTACAAAGAGGGATTTGCATTATGCATTGTTTTGCAGAAAGGTTAATTCTCTTAGGAATACTTCACAATAAAATGAAACAGTACAATGAGAAAAATATATACATTAATGTGCCTAATGAAATATCCCACTGATGTCATTATTACAGGACTTACATATTACACTCAGTCTAAAGATCAGAAAATTAAGATGAAAATGCTAAAAAAGTGCATAGCATGTTTTTGCAGTAATGACCTCCCTGGGCAATGTTTGAAGCAAATCCTTACAGCTCTGTTGGTTGTCTACATTTTCATCATAATTTTCCCACTGTGGTCCTCCAATCACATCAATCAAGCCCCTCCTCAAACGTCATTACCCTCACAAGTGCCAATTGTTAAGAAATCATTAGATTTCAAGAACTGACCCAGAACTCATGACAGGATGGAAAGAAAACATGTTCTCTCTAAAAAGTAATGAAGTCTGAAACAAATTCTTAATGTATGCATGCATATGACTCTCCATATGCATTCTGGCTCATTTTTTTAAACAAACATCTTTATAAAATCGCAGTTAGAACAGTGACACAGGTACACATAAATGTAAAAGAAAACCAGTATCTTGTGCTTTTTGGTTCATGATGCAATGTTTCAATGTTCACAGCTAAGAGGTTCTCTAAACATGCACTTAAGTGCAACTGTTAATGCATGACAACTCTTCCTCAGTTGTCCCCATGAAGTCTCCCATTCAATATGAAAAGTACAGTTTTGTACCTACCATAAATGTAGATGTCCGATAGATATGAAACTGCAGTCATAACATATGGGTTTGTCCTGCCTCAGGCAGCCCTCGGTCGGCCGAATTCCAAAGTCTGGGTCCGGCGTCGGCTGGTGTCGCCTCCTCTCCGGCGTCTGGCGGCTGGAGTATAAAGGCATCGGCCGACGCCATCTTCTTCAGTGTTTCTTGCCCCAGATGCCAGGTGCCCTCCTAGGAAGGCTAAATTTGGTAAATGGATAAAAATAATCCCAAACATGCACAACAGTAATAAACAGATACACCATAGGAAATACCCCCAGCTAATGGGAAAAGGGACAGGGACCCAAAAAAGAAGGATACAGAGGGGTAAGAGGGTGGGAAAATCCGATTGCAGTTGCATATCTATCGGACATCTACATTTATGGTAGGTACAAAACTGTACTATTGTAAAAAACGAGCAGCTGCTGTGCAAAACAATGGAGAGTCCCAGTAAAATGTTGTTTTTCAGGAATCACAAAATCCCAAGCAGGATAACAGTCAATTTTGTAAAACAGTATATAATTTATTGAACACAGACCTATAACAACAAAGCACTAAAACTGCATCATTTAAATACACAAAAAAAGCCCAAATCTATCAACATCTTAAAGATGTAAGCACTCATAAAATCATATAAAATAGGAATAATTATAAAACATGTATAATCAATATATATAATCAACAACATGAATACTTTAAATTCATAAAAATTTTATTGTTTTAGCAAAATTGACTGTTATCCTGCCGTTTTGCTGCTGAGCATTAACTCTTCTGGGTTGATTTACACTTGTTACAAAACTGTACTATGTCCTTCAAGAATGCAACTGCAGTCATAACATATGGGTTGAGTACCATAGCCAAGCTGGGGGTGGATGGATCTATGATGATGATGGTGTAGCTAAAATCCCCTGCAGGACTGCCGAAGCAAAGCCTGCTCGGGATCTGGAGTATAAAGGCAGGTTGTAGTGCTTGGTACATGTATGCACGGAGCTCCATGTAGCAGCCTCTAAAATGTCCTTTGTTGCCACTCCTCTTAGGAAAGCTATGGAAGTGGCTAAAGCTCTGGTGGCATGTGGCCTAATATTGGCTGGCACACCTTTTCCATGGAATGAATAGCAGAATCTGATGCAATGTCCAATCCATTTTGAAATTGTTTGTTTGGAGATTGCTTTTCCTTGTACTCCAGCAGCATAGGCTACAAACAGTTGGTCAGACTTTCTGGTGGCCTTAGTTCTGTCCAAGTAGTAACGTAGTTGTCTGTGTATGTCCAAAGTATGCAGAAGTTTTTCCCCCCTATTTTGAGGATTGGGGAAGAATGTAGGCAGGTGAATAGCTTGATTTAGAGACACCCTGGAAATAACTTTTGGCATGAATGTAGGATTTGTTCTTAGAGAAACTCTGTCTTGATGAAAAATGAGGAAGGGAGGCACTGCCATGAGTGCCTGTATCTCCGAAACTCTTCTTCCAGATGTGACTGCCAATAAGAAGACAGTCTTCCATGAAAGAAATTGCATTTCTGAAGTTGCTGCTGGTTCAAATGGAGGAAGAGTTAATTTTTCCAACACATAATTGAGGTCCCATGCAGGTATTGGCTGTTTTCTGGGAGGTTTGATATTCTTTATCCCTCTTAGAAACTGTCTTAGCAGATGGTGTGAAAACACTGGAGGGTCACAGTTGTATTTTGCTGAGATTGCTGAGGCATGAATCTTTATTGAAGAGTATGAGAGTCCAGTATGAAATAGTTCTGCCAAGTATTCTAATATCTGAGGTATACTCGGTAATGCTGTGTCCTGACCCCTGTTGGCATTCCAGATGCTGAATCTCTTTCACTTGGCTGAATAGGTTTTTCTGGTGGAAGGTTTGCGTGCTTCCAGCAAGATCTCTTGAACTGATTTGGAAAGAGAGTTAGGTGGAGAAATCAAGGTAGCCTCCAGGCTGTCAGATGTAATGTTTTTCAGGTCTTGATGTACAGTCCTGTAATTGTGTTGTGTTAAGAGCAGGGGCCATAGGGTCAGAGGCCATGGCTTGGTCCGAGTTATGGTCAATAGCAATGGGTACCAGTGTTGCCTTGGCCAGTCCGGAGCTATCAAGATGCCTGTTGGTTGTTCTGCTTTGATCTTCAGTATCACCTTGGTCAGCAGAGGCAGAGGAGGGAATGCATAAATTTTTAGAGAATTCCAGCTGAAGGAGAGAGCATCCGTTTTCCAGGCTAGAGGATGGTGAGTCCTTGTGCAGAACTTTTCCAGGTGATGATTTAAGTGGGAAGCAAAAAGGTCTACGTCCGGTCTTCCCCATGTCTTCGTCAGTTGAGAGAAAATGTGAGGGTGCAGCATCCATTCTTGTGGATCCATAAAGTTTCTGCTCAGCTTGTCCGCCAGTACATTGTCCTTGCCTGGTACAAACTGGGACTGCAAATGTATCTTCAAGCTCAGAGATTTTTCCCAGAGAAGCATTGTTAGTCTGCAGAGGGGATAAGAATGAGTGCCTCCCTGCTTGTTTATGTACCACATGACCGTGGTGTTGTCTGTCCTTATTAGCAAATGCCCTTGTTGTAGTGATTTTTCGAAAGTTTCGATTGCATGTATCACTGCCAACATCTCCTTTTGGTTTATGTGCAGATGTCTTTCCTTTGGCGTCCAAAGACCTTGAATGCATCTGCCCTCCATGTGCGCCCCCCATCCATGGTCTGAGGCATCTGTTGTAATCATTTGGCCTGCTTGAGGTCTGTTGAAAGACATGCCTTTGTTTAGGTGACTGGCTTGGGCCCACCATAAAAATTCCTTTTGCAGACATGGAATAAGTGGGATTATGTCCTCTAGGCTTTGGCTGTGTTGAGACCATAGGCTTTTTAAATACCATTGCAGCTTTCTCATATGAAGTCTTGCCAAAGGTATCAGAAGGATGCAAGATGCCATGAACCCCAGGGCCTGCAGGATTTTCCTTGCAGTCAGCTGGGAGAGTTTTGCTAGGCCTTTGAAGTACTCTGGTAACTGCTGCTGTTTTTCCTCTGTGAGGTAGGCCATTTGGTTTTCTGTGTCCAGTTTGGCTCCTAGGAAGATAATCTGTTGGGATGGCAGTAGTTTTGACTTCTGAATGTTGACTGTGTATCCCAAGGCCTGCAGTAGATGCATGACATAGTCCAAATTTTCTTTTAAGGTTTGTTTGTTGTCTGCTTGTATGAGGCAGTCATCCAGGTAGGGGTATATTTAGATCCCCTGCAGTCTGCAGTGTGCCACTACTGATGCCAGGCATTTCGTGAACACTCTGGGCGCAGTAGATAAGCCAAACGGCAATGCTGAGAATTGATAATGCTCTGTCCCTGCAAGAAATCTGAGGTATCTTCTGCAGCTTTGTCTGATTGGGACATGCAGGTATGCCTCCTTGCGGTCCAGAGTGACCAGCCAAGACCCCTTGCCCAACATGGGAAGGAGTTGCTGCAACGTCAGCATTTTGAACTTTGGCACCATGAGAAAAGTGTTTAGAGTTGACAAGTCCAGTATGGGTCTCCATTTGTTTTCTTTTCTTGGAACAAGGAACAGTCTTGAATAAAATCCCTGGCCTTGCTCCTGAGGAGGAACCCTTTCTATTGCTTTTATACTTAACAGTTTGGAAACTTGAGTGAGCGCCTCTGCCCTTTGATGATGTGGCAGGTTTGGCATGCCTTGTCTTATTGGTAATGTGTGGAAGTGGAATCTGTAACCTTTGTCTATCAAATCCAGAATCCAGTTGTCCTTGGTTAAAATATGCCAGTTTTGAGAGAATAAGGATAATTCTCCACCCAAAGGTGCTTCTCTTTGAACCTTTGTAGGCGGTACGAAAGTCAAGTCATTGTGATTGTCCTTGTGGTGCAGCTGAACTGTGTGCCACTTCTTTGATTTGGAGGTTGCCATTGGCGGCCCCTGTAAGATCCTCTGTATTGCCCTCTACCTCGGGCACGTCTGCTTTTTCCCCTTTGAAACTTGTCTGAGCCGGGGAAGGACCAATTCTTTGAGGGCCAGTTTCTGCTGAATCTGGGTGGCTGAACCTGAAGGAAATCCTTGACTGTCTGTACTGACTTTGCTTTTTCCTCTATGGATTTCAGCACATCTTGTGCATTAGCACCAAAAAGCTTCTGTTTTTCCAGAGGTGCATCAAGTAGCTTTACTTTAACATGGTCAGGCAAAGACTGATCCTTTAACCAAGCATGTCTACGTATCACAGCCCCAGTCATAGCTGCCCTACATGAAGCTTCCAGTGCATCATAACCACACTGAAGAAAATGGTTATTAACCTGCTGAGTGTTATGTATATGATCCTGCAATGCCTTTTTATCAATAGGCTCAGGAGAGGCTAACTTTTTCTGTAAATCATCCAGGAGAAAATCTTGGTACTGAAACATGTGAAAAAGGCAGTTAATAGACCTCATGGCTAGGGTAGTAGAGGTGTATACTTTTTTACCCCATCTCTCCAGGGACCTAGCTTCTCTGTCCGCTGGCAGAGGGTTTTTGGCAGAGGAGGTAGCCACTCCCTTGGGGCCCTGTGAAATAGTTTCTAGATCCACAGAGTGGGCCTTAAAGAGGTGCTTGTGAGTGTCAGGGACCCTATAATATCTGTCCGGCTTGACAGGAGCAGGAGGAAGAGAATCAGGGTTAGCACTGGAGTCAGAGAAAACATCATCCAAAACATCCATAACAGGTGGAATAGCCAAAGGTCTGTGCTGAGGAAGCTTGAGGAAGGTACGAAGCCTTTTCCTAGAGTCAGAGAATTCCTGACCCTGCCATTGAAAATGTTCTCTCATGGAATGCAGGACTTCACCAAAAAGAAATCCTCTGGAGGGGAGGCAGAGGGAATTGATTCCTCAGCATCAGAGTCCTCGTAGGCCTGGAAGGATTCTTCTTGGGTATCAGAATGCTCAGAATCCCCAGAGGCTTCATCCGAAGAGAGGTCGTCCGCCTGCTCTGTTCTAGGCCTTTTCTCTGCAGGAGGCTGAGAACCCCTGTCCGGATGAGGCTGAGTCCCCCTGATAAGGGAAATAAGATCTGCAGCCAGAGACATGATCTGCTTATCAGATGAAGGGGCCTGGGCAGCAGGTTTAGGATGGGCCTTGGCCTGACTGGCGGCCTAAGCACGTGCAAAGGCCTTGATGGACATGGATACAGGAGGCCTAGCAGCTCCACGTGCAGGCGTAACCTTGTCCACAGAAATGGTGTCGGGTAGATCCAGAACTTCGGTTTCCGGAGGAAAATTAACAACTGGCACCGGAGAGATCTCCGAGACCAAAGGTAGTGTTTACGCTGTGTCGTCAGCCTAGAGCGGTGGATTTACCACTTCTGAAGGGACCGGAGCACTAGCAGAGGGTTTAGGAGTGGCATCGGTAGTGGACGCGGGCCGAGGGTGTTGGTCCCGGTCCTTGTGTTTCTTAGCAGATTGGGTTGTCGGTTGATCCGACGGCATGATATACGCAAAAGATTCACCGAAAAAGTCCTCGGCGAATTCTGTCCAGCGCCTGAGAGTGCGCTTATTAAAGCAAGCACACGCAGCACAGGCTGAGACGTCGTGGTCTGGGCCCAGGCAAGGAAGGCAGAGAGAATGGAAGTCCTTATGAGGTATTTGTTTACCACAAGACAAACAATTATTAACTTTCTCAATTTGTTCTGACATCGGCTGAGGCAAGAATAAATGTTCCCAACGGGGTACTTAGCTTTTAGATGACTTCGGTACTGAAAACACAGGAGCTGACCGACCGGCACTTGCGAACTGCCTCTGCTTCGGGCACCGCGCGGCAAGAAAGACTGAAGATGGCGTCGGCCGATGCCTTTATACTCCAGCCGTTGTGACGTCGGAGAGGAGGCGACACCAGCCGACGCCGGACCCAGACTTTGGAATTCGGCCGACCGAGGGCTGCCTGAGGCAAGACAACCCATATGTTATGACTGCAGTTGCATTCTTGAAGGACATCCAGAGTCACTCGTGCTGCAAACAGTAATCCTACCAAAGCATCACCTGCAACATCAACTATCTGATTTTCAGTGCTCTGCCAGTTGCATTATCATCATTTACAGCACCAGTCAAAAGTAGTTTTGATAATGAAAAATTTTACTGGATGAAGAATGTGAAGCAGCTTTTCGGGAAAAATGTATACTTCCAAACTAAAAGTAACAGCATCATGCCCTGTTGTCAGAATGAAGCAATGATTATGTAACTGCTTGAAGCACACAGCAAAAGTAGTCTGAAAATGTTATGAGAGTTGAAATAATAAAGAAATAAAAATGTCCAAAGAAAAGTACAGTTGAATATGTCCTGTTTACGTGTAATAGCTGCTTGAATGTCTCACTGCCTCAGTATCATTTTGGGTTATCTGCCAAGGTAACAGAGTACTGCCTAGCTTTCTACAGCTCAGACTCCCCTCCCATTCTCTTCCTGTGACAGCTTATTAGCTTAAGCATATCCTGAGAGTGAAGCCTTCAGCTGTCAATCCAACAAGTGAATTAAAGAGGTTGAAACATACCTCAACTATGCACAATCTGGGGGATGAGAGGTGGGTACTGCCACTGAGGCAGTGAGGAATCTGAGCATCTACTGTTACAGGTAAGTAGGACTTAAGTAGCTGTACTATGTTTATCATTCCCAATGCTCCAGTGGCATTATGGATAGATTCTCAAAAGCTTAACCTAACTGAGAGGTGGAAAGATAAGCAACCAGGAGCCCTGTGAATGGCCCTAGCAAAGCCTGCACTGGACCTTGAGAAAAGGAATACCATTTGTAGTGCTTTGTGAAGGTATGAAAACAGGACCAGACTGCTGCCTCTAGAATGCTTTTACAGTCCACCCCTTTCCAACATGCAGGTGAAGAGAATAAGGCCTTAGTCGAGTGAACCTTATAACTGGAAGAGATTAACCATGGTGGGAGCAACAAAAAATAGCAGAGAGCAACCATTATGCAATAGTTTGCTTACAGACAGGTTGACCTTTGTAGTCTACATATAGGAGACAAACAGCTGTTATGTCAAGTTAGTACCTGAGCTGCTTGTCAGCATCCAAGGTATATAGAATTTGTTCTCCATTTTTGGGGGATCAGAACAGAACATTGAGAGACTGACAGCCTGATTAAAGGTAAATTCAGAAACAACTTTAGTCATGAATGATGGATTAGTGCGAAACACAAACTGTCCTTGTGAAAATTCAGATAGGGTTGACCCACCATGAAAGCTTGCAGCTCAGATACTTGCTTTTCTGATGTCAAAGCAATAAGTAAAACAGTCTTCCAAGTAATAAACTGTAAATCAGCCTAAGCTGCAAGTTCAAAAGGAGGCAAGGTCAATTTTTCAAGAACAAAAGTTGAGATCGCAGGGAGGAGGAGTTTGCTTTTGAGGGTGTCTGACGTGCAACACTCCTTTCAAAAGCAGTTTAACCACAAAATAAGATGAAAGAGGGGGATCATGAGTTAATAAACTGAGATGGCCACATGATGCACTTTGCCAGAAGCACATGACAAACCAGCTCTTAAGTAACTCAAATATTTCAAACCAGAGAGGTTGAAATCCTTTACAGGACCTCTTTTACAAGCTAGGAACCACCAGGAAAACGTCTTCCACTTGTAATAGTAGCATTTTCTAGATGCAGGTTTCCTTATCTCCTTAAATACCTGCTGCACATCCTCAAAGAACAAGTGCCTAAAAGATATCACAATAGAATCATCCAGGCTGTTAGTTGCAATTTGTCTAAGTTGGGATGATACTGTGATCAGCCCCTGATGCTGTGTGAACAGATCTAGTCTATAAGAAAGCTTGTGGTAATTGCCCTTGGTCATTTCCATTAAAGGGGAGATGTTACCACAATGATCTTAGGTAATCTCTTCTGAATCTTTAGGAGTAAACAAATTACTTAGAAACAAAAATCCAGAAACTGGTATAAGCTCCAATAACCACAACACCATAGAGTAAAATTAATCAGTGAATTTATTCTGGTACCTCAGCTTTTCACCTTCAATAGAATGTTTAAACACCACAAAATCACTCTTTATACACCAAGTGCTACTTAAAACCAATTAGTCAATCTTTAATCATCTTAAATTGATTTATAGACTTAAAGGACCCTACATTCTAAACCACACATTGAATATAAATGTTAAGTTTGTTTGATCTAAACTTAATCCAACCTTCATAAATATTTACTATGAATACTAAAAGTCATAGTGCAAATATTATCCCAAACATAAATTTACCTCTCATTATACAAAATACAAACTTCATATAAAATCCATTCAAGAACACATTCAAAAAATTCAAAAATATTCTCCAAACTTTTCTTAACTAAACATCTTACATAAATGTTATACAAATGTTATACATATATTGTTATAACTTTTATAAACTATTCTTGTGTGGTTTTACAAAGTTAGATTACTATCAATATTCATTCCCCTGGGATGAAGCTTTCTAAAATTTATAATCATTTTACATTCTAGTTTATTTAATTCATCCTTAAAACTTCCCCCATGCTCCAGTAACGGATGTGCTAACACACTAAAAAACAAACAACAAGGATAATAGGAAAGAGGTCCCTCCCCCATCATTTTACCTATAGCTTCCAGGCCTCGTTTAGTATCAATGTTAGTGTATAACAAACTAACACGCAAAAGAAATTCAAACCTTCACATAATTCACTTGTATTCTTAATATGGGATGGTACCTTCTCCAAGTATTTTTTTAAATGAAAATCCAAAAACAAGCCAACATATTTTAAATAAGAACCTATCATAGACACCTTCCAGTGGGGTGCCTTAAGGCTTTGTGAATCTTAGGAATAGCACAGAACTTAGGATCCCTGGGTTCCTTGGCAAACAATTTTTGTACATCCCTATTGCCCAGGAAACCCAGTCTTCCACCTCTAACATTTCCAACAGTTCTCCGTTGAACCTCTGTAATGGGTTGTTCATCAATTTAACAATCATCATTATCACAATTAAAATCCACAACTATTTTCTGATACTCTTCTCTACTCATTATCACCCAATTAACCCCTTCTCTGCTTGCCTGAAAACACAGCTATCTAACTTAGAGCGTACAATTTGCAGTTCAAACCATTCTCTTTTTTGACAAGTTATATATTTTATTACTTCTAAGAAAAACACCAAATTCATCTTCAACTCTCTCTTACATACCACATTTTAAAACATCTTAATAGACAGAGACTGCCTCGATGGCATAAATTTAACTAAAAGAAAAGTGGGGAACTTGAAAATGGCCATAAACTGTGTTAAAAGCTGTTACAATCTGACTGATGTTCCAAATTATATACACATTCATCATTACACAATCTTAATGTGTCATTAGAATCATCACTAACAATTCAAAAGATAAACCAGTTTGATGTAAACTAAGGTCCAATTAAGTCATCATCACATTCTAAATCTATCTGCAAAAGAGCTTGGTTGTTCCTATCATAGTTATTAAAATACACCTTCAAAAATAACTTTTGACAAAAGAGTTTGAACAAAAGAGTTTGACATCTAAAATGATGTCCGCTAAGCTAGGTACTCAGGTCAGAACAAACTTTGGACCTCTTAGTAACACATGTTTTAGTTCTTCCATAAGCACAAGGTCAGATAAATTAACAATTTGTAATGGTTCATTCATCACTTCCCCACGTGACATTGTAGGGAGACCCAGCATTTCATTAGCTTGTTCAGCATTACAAACATTAAGATTATCATCAAGGCCAGTCTTTTGAAACACTTTACGTCTCACCAATGGTGGTGTACAAGGTTCTGGTTCCAACACAAAGTCAAAATAATGTTCTACATTTTGCTGCTGAAATTGTCATAGATAATCAAAGTCATCTCTTACTTCTTCTTGCCGTCAATGTTGTAGCTGTTGTTCCGCCTACCTTTCCAATAATAGCTGTGTGTTTATCTCTGTCTGGGGGGGGATGTGTTTCTGAGGCAGAGTTTTTTTGATCATTCGTATCCCCTATAAGCACATCAAACGATACATTCTTTTTGCTGCTTGCACTTATATCCGGTGAAGAAAAAGAAGACTCATGTATATGTGTTCCACTAGGAGCTTCTCCCCGGATTTTAGATTGGCCCAACTGTTTGTGTGACACAGAATAAAAATTATTGCTTTCAAAGTCATTTACATCTTGGCTCAGTTTTTTTTCTTTTTACGAGCCAAGATATTCTTCTCTACCTGCTGGATTCTGTTTTTCACACTTGGCATAACTTCATTATACTTAACTTCAGAGATTTCAGCTACCAAAGAATTCTGTAGCTCCATAATTTCTGATCACAACCTCTCAATTACTCTGGTTTCACTTAACCAGAATACGGAGCCAAGTCAAAATACATTTTAAAGAAGCTTTTCTCCACTCTTTCAGCAAATCACTCACATCATCCATAAAATTGCCAGCAGGTAAGCGAGTAATTTGCAAATCGCTGAGAGTAATACTAAGAGAAATTTACTTTTCAAGCAACTTAGTATCATAGAAAGCAATTACCTCTTTTGATAAAAGCTGTTCTAAGTGGCTAAAGTTTTCTGTATGGGCAGCTTCACAACTAGAGCCCCATACATCATCCATGTAAAGTTTTAAGTCTCTTTCATGAAGAATGGCAACTAGTAGCACACCTCCAGTAGCTCTGGTTTCTTCAATACCAGGCAGAAGAGAGTTATTGGAAGCAGAAACCAGTTCTAATGACATAATGACAACACACCAAAATAAACAAATAACTTAGAAACAAAAAACCCTTGGCTTTTGCCTTCGATAGAATGTTTAAACACCACAAAATCATTCTACTTACACACCAAGTGCTACTTAAAACCAACTAATCAATCTTTAATCATCTTAAATTGACTTAAAGGAACCTACATCCCAAACCACACATTGAATATAAATGTTGTTTGTTTTACCTAAAGTTAATCCAATCTTCATACAATATTTACTATGAATACTAAAATTCATAGTACAAATATTATTCCAAACATAAATTTACCTCTCATTATACAAAATAAAAACTTTATATAAAATCCATTTAAAACACATTCAAAAAATTTAAATATTCTCCAAGTTTTCTTAACTTACATATTACATAAATGTTATACAAATTTTATACATATATTGTTATAACTTTTATAAACTATTTTTGTGTGGTTTTACAAAGTTAGATTACTATCAATATTCATTCCCCTGGGATGAAGTGTTCTAAAATTTATAATCATATTGTATTCTAGTTTATTTAATTCATCCTTAAAACTTCCCCCATGCTCATGGGGGTCTGAAACTAGTTTGTTTTTTAGTGTGCTGGCACATCCCCTACTGGAGCTTGGGAGAAGCTTTAAGTAACTAAGTTTTAAGTACTTACCGTAACAGTAGACTAAGGCAGAAAGACTGCTATTACAGCAAATTAACTTGTATTCAATTACTTTAATTCTTAACCATTTTTTTTAATACTAGCAGGTCAGCAGCCATTTTGTCCTGCTGGCATTAGATAGGATAATGTACTATAAACAACATATTTTTCTTCACCGGATACAAGTGCGAGCAGCAAAAAGAATGTATTTTTTTAGTAATAAAAGAGCAATTAAACCCAGAAGGTTAAGGAATTTCAATAACTAAAGGTACATTTCTGGCAGCTCAAAAAGGAGGAAATCTGTAGGAGGGCTAAGGGAAGGTACCTACATTGCTGCAACAGTTGGTCTCCCTTTAAGATCTACAATACAACTACTGTCTTTCTTCAAAGATGTCTTGCAGGAATAAAAGAAATGGGAACAATCCCAAGCAGTACGTTACTATAACAAAATGGATTGGTGAACAGCTCTTGTTCTTCTTTCGGCTTTTCGCGGTTAGGGGTCGCCACAGCGGAACTCTGGTCCGCTAATGATTGGCAGTAGATTTTTTTACGGGTGCCGAGCTGCCAACTCGACGCCCAACCTTCAGCGAAGGCACACTCATTTTACTCTTGTCTTTCGAATGCCACTCGACTGCGGGGAGGACATGCAGAGTCCACAAAGAAGGCGCTCCAGCTGAGAATCGAACGGGAGAACTTCTTGCTGTGAGACAACTCTACAGCTGCACCACCGCAGTGATGATGGCAAAATCAAAGGTAATCCCTTTTCAAATCTAGCCCTACTTCTGGATTGAGCATCCAGTCTGTAATGCTTTGTGAATCTGTACAGTATGGTTCAAACTGCACATTTACAAACAAGTCTTTCGTTGGCACATTCCAGCGATGCACTATTAGTGGCAGTTACTCTGCTACAATGAACTCATAACGTCTCTTATAGTAGCTTCTCATACTTGTCATAAGAGAAAAAAATGCACTGGGTTACCCGTTGACGCAATGTTTGAGTTGTGGCAGGCAGACTTTACTTATCTTGTATGAGAAAATCAACCTCTGCAGGTTCCCTGACAGACTGTTAATAGAGTATTTATGTGAGTGACATATTAGTATACAGCAGCAAAGACTCCATGCTACCCATGTGTGACTGACCATGCATGTATGTCCTGTAAAAGACCAGGTCCTACATGGGATCATTTTTTTTTGCCTTGTGCCCAAGTGCCATCAAAGGCTCAAGTTTCCTGCAACCCTGAATTGGATAAGGCAATTAAACAAACATAAAAAAATAAAGAATTTCAAGATGGCTGCACACTGAGCAACAGCTTAATTTCAGCTCTCCCAGTTGGAAAACAGAAACTCTGAAAACAGAGCCAGTGAATTTGTCTTTTTGGGAAAATTTCAGTTACTGGCAACAAGCAAGTGTGTTGCTTGAATGCTTGCAAAGAAGTTCAGAGAACCTAAAAGAAAATCAATCACAAAAGGCGAGGAGGAAATACTGGTTGGGAAGAATCCTGCAGCTGTTCAGCAAAAAAGCAGTTCAAGCTCTAGCTCTGGTCCAAGATATAGCCTAGTAATCTAGAAGAACAAATATGTCAAATGTGCTCAGAGCTGATTAACAAACAAAACACTGAAGGAGTACATCAACTCAAATAACAAAAGATTGGAAAAATGGAAGAATCTTTAAACAGATATTCAGACCCACTGATAAAACGAAGGAGTACATCAACTCAAATTACAAAAGGTTGGAAAAATGGAAGAATCTTTAAACAGATATTCAGACCCACTGATAAAACTGCAAAAATCAGAGGTCAAAATGAAGTAACGGCTGGCTGAGTATGAGACTGCTCAAGAGAAGTTCCAAAAAAAAACGGTAGAATTTGAGGACAGAGCACATACCTGAGAAAATGGAAGGAACAGACTGTATTCATTTTATGAAAGCACAAATAAGAAACTGGACTGATATTCCACAGCAGGAAGTGTTAATTGAAAGGGCACATCATGTGTATATTCCAAACCTGGCCATAAGAAAGCAGCCAAGACTTTTAATACAAATGAAATCCTACCAACAGAAAGAGTAGATTCTGACAAAATTGTGGCAGAAGGACAAAGTACTAAAGTTGGAGACGACAGAGTGTTTGTGGAAAATAATTACTCATAGTATACAAGTCAGAAGAGTAGTGAATTTATTCCAGCAATCAGGGAATGTTGAGAAGCAGGTGTGAGATTCAAGCTACTGTATCCAGCTATCTTCAGAATTTTTTTTTTCTAGACAGTCATTTTTTGATGCAAAACCTGCTGAGGAAATACAAAAGTTTGTCCAACAAAAAGTAAGCTATCAAACAGAAGGGGATTCTGCTTCTTATTCTTCTGATAATAAAGCTCAAAGAAACCATGCCAGTGAAACCTTTCGTAAAAATGTTCAAAAGGAAAATGCTTGAGAGACAGGAAAAAGTACAGGAGTTGACTAAAAGAATCAGGAGTACATTAGAAATGAACCAGAGACTGGATATGAGAGAGAGATCAACAGGACGAAAACCAGGAACGCGGAAAGTAATGAATAATTGTGGGCTTACAAAGCATCAATTACATGTGTGAAATATGATGGAACAAGAAAACCTGAAAATATTGGACTTTTTTGACTCTGTTAAACTTGTAGAGGACTCCAAAGCATATTCCCTACTTCACAACATTAATGTCTAGAAGAACATTAAGTGGAAAGGAAGAAGGGAAGAACATTAAGTGGAAAGGAAGAAGGAAAGAAGTAACTAAGTAAAATAAATTTATTCTTAACAGTATTTTCATAAAACATGACATACACTGCATGCTATAAAGTAAAGCTTTTTCAGTTATCTTTGTGTTTAATAGGGATACCAAAATAAAGAGGTGCCCATTTTTCCCTTCTTTCTAGTTTAGTTTTGAAAAAAATGTAAGCACTATAATGTAAAAAGAAAAAGTGTGAACCAAAGAGAGTGAGACAAGTAAAAATGATGTGCTGTTTTTGCTTCTGCACAGGGGAATAACTGGATTAAGGCCCTTCATTTGATCTAATACTAAGTTTTAAGGGGAAGCAAGTAAATATAAGAACACTGAATATAATGAGAAGT
Organism: Protopterus annectens; assembly: GCF_019279795.1. Lineage (NCBI taxonomy): Eukaryota > Metazoa > Chordata > Ceratodontiformes > Protopteridae > Protopterus > Protopterus annectens. The sequence continues at coordinate 484,962,224 of NC_056738.1, read as the reverse complement.
TTTTCTCTAGCAAATAGTCATAGTGCAAAATGAGAAGTTTGTAAGACAGACAACTATGTATCTGGTTCTCATGTTTCTATGCAAAAATCTGATAAGGGGACAATAAAACCAAATTCCTCTTTCTTTCATTGGCTAGAAGATGATGTTTTCTGAAAGCATTTAAGTAGTCTTCTATATTTGGGAGGAAAATAAAGATAAGACAAAATAGACGGCACTTACTTATGCAGAAACACAGGCTATACAGTTTGTCTTAGCATGGATAACCTTCCTTATAAATTAATTCAAGCCTGTGAGTGTGTCTGTCAGTCTTGGACAATTGTTTGTATTAGGATATTTAAACTTTGTTATTTGAAGATGTTTATAATTTTTTTGTGTTTGTATTAAGTTAATGGGTTCTGGGGTGTGTTTTTTTTTTTTTGTCTGAGGGTTCTCATTAAAACAAAGTCTTGCAAGAAGTGACATAGGTTCAAACAGATATGACAACAAACAAACTGTATAAAAGATCAACCTGCCAAAATTTAGTGTATGCATGTAACTTAAAAGCTGAAACTAGACATCTAAAAAAACTGTTGCACACAACAGGTGGGAATAATCACAATTACAACACTTTCCAGGTTATCTTTAAATGTGAATGGTCTCACATATATATGCAAAAAAGAAAACGTAGTGAACTATATTAAAATGCAGAGTGCAAATTGTTATGCTAAAGCCTAGTTGTGTACCTAGCATAAATGTAGATGTTCGAGTGTATTCACTGTTGCAGTCATTACAATTGGGTTATCCTGCTGGCAGGCTACCCGCAGTCGGTCTGAATTCCAAAGTCCTGGTCCGGCGTCGGTTGCTGTCAACTCCTCCCTGATGTCAGTGAGCCAGGGGTATAAAGGATGCAGCCGACGCCATTTTTCTTCAGTTTTTCTTGCCCAAGATGTCAGGTGCCCCTAAAAGGGTAAGCTAAATTATGCCAATAAGCATGCATGCACTAAAGTAAACTCTTCCTTCCTCTACAAGCAAATGCACCACATAGTTGTATAGAATAGAGAAGTACAGATAAGTCCCAGCAAAGGAAAAGGGGGATGGTGGGTGGGTAACCTGGACTGCAACAGTGAATACACTCGAACATCTACATTTATGGTAGGTACACAACTGTACTATGTTCATCGTGTTTCACTGTTGCAGTCATTACAATTGGGTTGAATCCCAAAGCTAAGGTTGGAGGCTGGTGCTAAATGGGATTAGGAGAGGCTATAAGGCCCTGCAGAACTGCAGTGGCAAAGCCTGCCCTGGATTTAGAGTAGAGAGGTAAGTGATAGTGCTTTGTAAAAGTGTGCACTGAACTCCAAGTTGCAGCCTCTAAAATGTCTTTGGTTGGTACTCCTCTGAGGAAGGCTGCTGAAGTGGCTGCTGCTCTGGTTGAATGTGGCCTAATGTTCTTAGGCACTGATCTGCCATGCTGTAAATAACAGAAACGAAAGCAGTGGCCTATCCACTTTGAAATAGTCTGCTTTGAGATAGCCTTTCCTTGTGATCCTGCAGCATATGAAACTAGAAGCTGTTCAGTCTTTCTGAAAGCTTTGGTTCTGTCCAAATAGAAGCGTAGCTGCCTGTGAATGTCCAATGAATGCAGAAGTCTTTCACCCTTATTCTGTGGGTTTGGATAAAAGGTAGGCAAATTAATTGTTTGGTTAAGGGCCACACTGGATACTACCTTAGGCATAAATGTAGAGTTTGTCCTCAGAGAAACCCTGTCAGGATGGAAAACGATAAAAGGTTCCACAGCCACGAGTGCCTGTAACTCAGACTCGTCTTGCAGAGGTTATTGCTAGGAGCAGAGCTGTTTTCCAGGTTAAGAATTTTATATCAGCTGTAGAGGCTGGCTCAAAAGGAGGCAGTGTGAGTTTTTCCAAGACATAATTGAGGTTCCATGCAGGTATTGGTGCTCTTCTTGGGGGTCTTATGTTTTTGGCCCCTTGTAGGTACTGCCTTACTAATGGATGAGAAAAAATAGGTGGTTCTGTATTGTAATGAGCTGAAATGGCAGAGGCATGAATCTTAATTGATGAAAAGGATAGGCCTTTGTCCAGCATCTCAGTTAAGTATTCCAAAATCTGAGGAATATTTGGAACAATCGTGTCAATTCCTTGTGCCTGGTTCCAAGCACAGAATCTCTTCCATTTTTCTGCATAAGATTTTCTGGTGCTAGGCCTCCTGGCCTCCAAAATAACATCCATCACCGCTTTAGAGAGAGGTGTGTTTTGAGTGGCTACATTATCCGCCATGCTGCCAGATTTAAGGTCCCGAGCTGGCTGCGCAGGATCCGACTGTTTTGTTGCATCAATAAGTGAGGAATTTGAGGTAATGTCCAGGCTGGGCACTGAGACAAGTTCTTTAGGATTGGGTACCAGTGCTGGCAGGGCCAGTCTGGGGCAATCAGTATCATTTTTGGTTTCTCGTCTGACTTTTAGGAGTACCTTGGGAAGGAGAAGCAGTGGAGGAAAGGCATATACTGTTAAGTTTTTCCAGCTGAAGGATAGAGCATCCACTTTCCATGCTTGCTTGTGATAAGTCCTTGTGCAGAATCTCTGTAGTTGGCAGTTGTGAGGGGAGGCAAATAGGTCTATGTCCGGGCATCCCCAGTTCCTTGTTATCACGCTGAAGACTTGTGGATCCAATTTCCACTCATGGGGATCCATTAGGTTTCTGCTTAGTTCGTTTGCCAGAGCATTTATCTTTCCTGGCAGGAATTGTGCTTGCAGATGCACTTGGTAAGCAAATGCTGTGTCCCACAAAGTCATGGTTAGTCTGCAGAGGGGGTAGGAATGTGTGCCTAGCTGCTTGTTTATGTACCACATGACTGTAGTATTGTCAGTCTTTATCAAGAGTTGTCCTGGATGAAGTAGATCCTTGAATACTGTCAGGGCATTCTGAACAGCTAGCATCTCTTTTTGATTGATAAGTAGATGCATTTGGCTTGCAGACCATGTGCCCTGAATACATCTTCCTGCCATATGGGCCCCCCATGCATAATCTGATGCATCTGTTGTTAATGTCTGCCTGGCTGTGGGTAAAGTGAATGGCTGTCCCTTGTTGTGGTGACAGGCCTTTGCTCACCATCGAAACTCCTGTTGCAGGCAGGGAATGAGGGTAATTATTGTTTCCAGACTGTGGCAATGCTGAGTCCAAACACTTTTTAGATACCATTGTAGTTTCCTCATATGCAGTCTTGCATATGGAATTAGTAGAATGCAGGATGCCATGAAGCCCAAAGCCTGCAGAATTTTTCTTGCAGATAACTGGGTCTTTGTTGCCAACATTTTGAAATAAGCAGTCAGTTGTCTTTGTTTGTCTGGCGTGAGATAAGCCATCTGGGCAGTTGAATTTAAGCTTACACCCAGGAATATTAACTCTTGAGAGGGTACTAGTTTTGATTTATTTTCATTTACTGTGTACCCTAGGCATGCTAGTAATCTTTTTACAAATGCCAGATGCTGTAGTAGAATGTCCTTGTTCTCTGCTTGAATAAGGCAGTCATCCAAGTAAGGATATATTTGTATTCCTCTGTTTGCAAAATGCAATTACTGGTGCCAGGCATTTTGTGAAGACCCTGGGTGCAGCAGATAAGCCAAAGGGCAGTGCAGAGAACTGGTAATGCATTGAGCCAGCTATAAATCTGAGGTATCTTCTGCATGATTGTATGGGGACATGCAGGTATGCCTCTTTTAGGTCTAAAGTCACAAGCCAAGCTTCCTGCCCAGCATGGGCAGAAGCTGCTGCAGAGTCAACATTTTGAATTTTTGAATATCCAGTAACGTGTTTAAAATAGACAGGTCCAGTATTGGTCTCCAGGCTTTGTCCTTTCTGGGCACCAAGAACAGTCTTGAGTAAAATCCTAGTCCCTGCTCTTGTTGTGGTACTCGCTGAATGGCCCTCATATCCATGAGTGACGATACTTGTCTTTGTGCCTCTGCCCATTGATTGTGTGGCAGGTCTGGCACACCGTTTACCCTTGGCAGGGTGTGAAAGTGGAACCTGTAGCCTTGTGACAGTATATTCAAGACCCATTTGTCCTGGGTGATCATGTGCCAATTTTGTGAAAAAAGTGTTAGTTTTCCCCCTAAAGGAGCTAATTTTGTGAAAAAAGTGTTAGTTTTCCCCCTAAAGGAGCTGTCAGAAGATAAGTGCTTGGAGTTGGCAGGGGAAAGTCATTGAGACCGTTTCCTGTATGGCTGTGATTTATCTTCTCTGCTTTTGGAGGTAGAAGCACTCCATTGTTTAAATCTGTATGAGCCTTGGGACTGGGATCTGCCCCTGGGGCATCTGTATCTGCCTCTTTGTGGTCTGTCTGACACTGGAAAGGACCAATTCTTTGTAGGCCAGTTCCTACTAAATCTGGGGGGCTGTACCTGTAAGAAATCATTGACTGTTTGCATAGATTTAGTTTGTCCTCCATTTTCTTCAACACCTCTTCTGCTTCAACACCAAACAAGGTATGCTGTTAATGGAGCATCTAATAATTTTGCTTTAACATGATCAGGCAGATTCTGTTTCTTTAACCAAGCATGCCTGCCTCAGTGGCCCTACAGGAGGCCTCCAAAGAATCAAAACCACATTGCAAAGTATGCTTTCCCACTTGTTCAGCTGCATGCAATAAATCCTGCATTTCTTTGTTTTCTGCACATTCAGAATTTGTCAACATTTTCTGTTTAAGCAGTGACATAAGATATTGCTGATACTTAAGCATATGAAACTGGCAATTTAAAGCCCTTACAGCCAAGGTAGCAGAAGTGTAAATCTTTTTCCATCTGTCCAGGGCCCTAGAATCCCTATCAGAGGGGATAGGGTTTTTTGCAGTGGAAGCCTTAACCCGTTTGGGACCCTGAGAGATAGTTTCTGGGTCAGCAGCTGTGTTTTTATAAAGACATTTATGTGAATCAGGAATCCTGTAGTATCTGTCTGGCTTAACAGGAGCTGGTGGTAAAGAATCAGGAGTCAGACCGGACTCTGAAAATACATCTACAATGTCTAAAACAGGAGGAATAGCAAGGGGCCTGTGCTGAAGTAGTAAAAGGAAATCTCTGAGCCTTTTCTTATATTCTGAATAATCTTGGCTCTCCCAGTGGAAGTGCTCCCTCATAGTATGCAGGGTCTCCCCAAAAGAATAATCCTCAGGAGGGGAGGCTGAAGGGATAGATTTGTTCAGCATCAGAATCCTCATAGGGAGGAAGAGAGTTCTTCTGTTCAGAAGAGGAATCAGAAGAAATGGAAACCTGATCTGAAGATTCATATATCTCTTGCCTAGGCCTCTTATCAGGAGGGGGATGGGAACCCCTGATCAAAGTAATTAGGTCTTCGGCCATTTTAAGCATCTGTTTTATAGGCATGGAGGCCTGTCCAGGGGAATGTTGTACTTGTTTTCTTTGTCTTTAGAGGTGCTTTAGTCTTTGCCTTTGAAGCTGAAGTAGTTTTCACATATAACTGTGTAGGCCTGAAAACACCCACAGAAGCCGGCGCCTGCTCAGTGGCTCCGGACCCATCTGAGGGAATAGTTTCCGAGGGTCCAATATCTTGAGTTTCCAGTGGCCTAGTCGGCTCCATGTCGGAAGTGGCCTGTGGCTCGGAGGTAGCAGGCATCAGGGGCTGCGAAAGTGCCTCACTGAGAACCGGCAACTGGCCTAGCAGATGCCTCGTTGTCAGTTTTGGACCTTGGATGCCTGTCCTTTTCTTTTTCTTTGCGCTTTTTATAAACTCTGGTAGTCGGTTGTTCCGACGGCATTATATAATTAAATCTTCTGCCAAAGTAATGAAATGCAAAATCGTACCGACGCTTAACAGTGCGTTGGTTAAATCTAGCACAAAACCGACAACTAGCAATGTCGTGGTCAGGGCCTAGGCAAGGAATACATTAAGAATGAAAATCCTTATCAGGTATTTGCTTCCCACAAGAAATACAACTATTAACTTTTTCTGACATCGATCTGGAGCAAGAAAATAGTTTCCCCAACAGGGTACTTAGCTTTAATGAAGACTTTGGATCTGAAATTCGAACTTGAAAATCTCAGGAGTCGGCCGACCGGCACTTGCGAACTGCTTTTGCTTCGGGCACCGTGCGGCAAGAAAGACTGAAGAAAAATGGCGTCGGCTGCATCTTTTATACCCCTGGCGCACTGATGTCAGGGAGGAGGCGACAGCAACCAACGCCGGACCAGGACTTTGGAATTCAGGCCGACTGCGGGTAGCCTGCCAGCAGGACAACCCAGTTGTAATGACTGCAACAGTGAAACACTATGAACATCTGAGCATGTGAATTTGTTACAGATTTTCAGGGTGGATATTTAGTGGAATATCTGGGATAAAGAAAAAGGGGAGTACTTAATATTAATTGGGAGAGGGGCTCCAATAGTGATAGAGGAGGGAAAAAGATAATGGTAAATTTGTAGCACTAAGGGGCTATTAGCAAGGGAGAAGGCTTATGCTGGCATGGATTAATATTCCACTTAACTGCTACAACTGAGCTTAATAAAATAATTACATTAATAATAAATAACAATAAAATTCTGGGAGAAAATCAGATTTCAGCAGGGAATATTTATAGGTGGGGACTGGAATTTGATTTGCAACAGTGAGCATTTATCTGGGGCCTAGAAGGAAAAAATATAACAAAAGAGAGTATATTTTTGAAGACATTTTTGAAAATATTTAGTGTGGAAGACGTGAATTCAGTAGTAATAGTTTGGAGAAAATTTACATATTATTCCCCAAGGGACAAAAACTGGGCTAGGCTAGATGGAAATTATACTTCACAGAAATGTGTGTATTTAATTGAAACTTTTGGTACACATCCACTAACTACTATTTTAGATCATGCGATAATTAAAATAAGAATGCTGGGTAATGAAATAAAAATGAGACACTGGCACTTACTTGTTAAATAGGAATTCAAGGAATGGGTAGTGTACATTACTCAGGAGTTATTAGGGAAGATAGCAGCTTCTTACAAAAATATAGCTAGGGAGTGGGATAATATTAAAGTGGATTTTAAAAATAGGGTGGAAATGAGAGAGATATTATTAAGAAATAACAAGGAATACTAAGAGGGAATGAAAAAGGTTAAAATATTGCAGAATAAGAGAAATCTCAAAACAAGAACAGGAGCAATTGCAGAGTGATTAAGAGAAAATAAGGGAATACCTCGATAATCTGCATCTGAGTTTAGAAAGACTGCTACTGTTGTTGCCAAGCTTAGGGAGCCTATAACAAGGACAATAATCAGAGACCCTGTAGAGGTGTGATGATACTGAGGTAGTGCCATCTGTGTCGGGGAGGGAAGGGCAGTGCATGTGAAGCATATGCCAACATAACTAGCTGGAAAGAATTTAAAGTCGACTATCACACTGATTTGTACAGATGCTTGTGTTAAGAATGCATCAACAGTGGGCCCAGTTACAGAAAAGAGATACCATGTAAGCCAGACAGTAGTATTATAACTGATTAAACGTATATGTTTTATCAGAGAATTTTGGAAGGGAAGTGGTTAATCTCAGTCTAGCTAATTCTGAAAAAAAAAAAAAAAATAGGTTGAAATTTAAATGCGTCGGTTTACTCCATAAAGATGTTATCTTACAGGTATGTCTGGCAAAACAAGGACTAGGAATATTGCTGTATTGTCCTTAGGGGTGAACTACTTGCTACCCTGGAAGGCTGGATGTTTTTGAAATTGTTTTATAGCTTTCAGATGCTGCAACAGATCTTAGAAAAGCTCTGGGTGTGTATTGTACCAAACTCAGGTGACCAGATGTGATGTCATTCTATAACCACTACCAAAATGATATTTTAGACATTAGTGAGAGATATTCCGGTACTCTTGCAGCAGCACGTTGTTTTTCAGAATCTGACAGCAAAGATCTCTTATGGGCATCACACACATCCTCACACCTCATCTTTTCTTGCTGTAGTAAGCGACTCAGCACTCATCAACTTGTCTTGCTGTAGTAACTTAAAGAGGGAATAGTAATTCTTTGGTCAGTCAGGAAAATATAGTGATATCAGTTAAGTATTGTTTTTCGCATCTGTGTGAATCTGTGTTATTTTTTATATCTCCTGTGATTGAAACGCTGGTATTTATTGTAACTAGATATTCAGTATTTATTATTCAATATTTCTATACCTTTCATTGTGTGGTCTTTTACAGAATACTTTTAACATCTTAAGAGTACTTATGCTTAATGTAGTGAAACTTTTATTGCTCCTGAAAGCCTAGCTGCATTTGTCAAACTCTACCATTTGTATTAATATTAATTTTACTCAGTATAGCTGGGTACCTTTATACGAGCCTTAGAGTAGCTAACTGGTGGCAGTGTAATCACCTTATAGTCTGGGTACAGGGGGCACAGCTGGTAGATCTGTGCCAACCTTTCCCAGGTGTGTGTGTGAAAATCAAATAGCCCATTGTGTGCGTCAGCTACTTGTAACAGGGACACAAACCTCCAAGTGGTCAGTGTGGAGTCTTGTTTAGGGCCTGAAGAGAAGCAGAGTCCAGCCCCAGTTCTCCAGGTAGGGTGCTCCCTACGTGCTCTTAAGGGAAACTGTGTTTGGTGCAGAGAGCTGCACCTGAAAATTGGTGAGGATTGAGACTCCTTGATTACTAGCCTATATTAGAGACCATCACATACTGGTGGCAGGTGGGTGGGATATTAAGTGAAGTTCAGTAGCCTGTAGGCAGCTGTCACTGAAAGTGCTTGTACTTTTAGAAACCACAAGGTAAACATACAGAGATTCATTTTCACAACAGTTTTATTTATTTTTGTTAGTTTAATTTAGTCAGGGGAAAGCAGGCAAAGATATCAGCAGAGGATTACGGCAAGCTGGCAAACAATCAGTTAGCCAAGGTGTGTGAAGCCAAAGGACTGGTATATGCCAACCTGACTAAAGAGGAAATGACTTCAGCCTTAATCGCAGCTGCAGCACGGACCGACAACCACTTTGGTGATGGGAATTTGTAGCCTTCAGAAGGAAGACCGTTCACCTTTTCTTCAGAGGGCTTAAAAATCCATCTGAAGTTAAACAGACTTGAACTTGAGGTCACATGTTTGGAATTAGAATCAGAGGAGAGACTACGGCAGGCAAAAAAATGGAATTAGAGTTAGCAGAGAAACTGCTGTGTTTGGTGGTCGAAAAGAATTAGAGACTACTGCGTTTGGAGGCTGAAGAAATGAGAGATTGCAGCAGGCAAAGCAGATGGAATTAGAATCAGCAGAGAGACTGTGGTGTTTGAGTTCGAACAAAATGAGAGACTAAGGTGTTTGGAGGCCAAAGAAACTGACAAACAGTGCCAACATGAGAGGCAGATGCTTCTTCATCAGTGTCATGGAGGTAATGGGGAGGGGAATAATCAAACCCCCAGAATCAATAAAGGTCAGTAAATTTCTTCCAAAGTTTACAGAGGGTGACAATTTTGATAGTTTTAGTCATATACAAGAAAGAGTATGTAAACAGTACAATGTTGACCAAGGGCTCTGGGTACAGTTCCTGACCCCCTTACTCCATAACAAAGCTGTAACTGCTGTTTCTAAATTGTCTGATGCTGATTGTTTAAACTATGATAAAGTTAAAAAATGGAATGTTTTAAGATGACACCCAAAGCTTACAGAAAAAAGTTTTGTGAGCACAAACGCAAGGCAGATGAAAGTGTTTGTGATTATATTGCAGAGTCAAGCAATTGTTTTCATAGGTGGGGTGAACAGGCGTCAGGTCACCACTTGTGAAAGACTGGCAGACCTTTTAGTGAGGGAACAAGCCCTCAGAACTCTGCCTGAGGACATGAGAATCTGGTTGGCAGATCAGGAGTGCAACTCTGTAGATGAGCTGGTGAGAAAAGGGGTTCTCTGCTTAGCAAGCAGGGCACCACTGCACAAAACATGGATACTCAGTGCTGCACACGGATAGAAGGAAACCCATAGTGGACAGCCCAAAACTACCCAACAGAGTCCATCAATAACAGGTGGAAGCCAGTAGTTTAGGTAAATGGCCAAGATCAAGGATTAGACATTTTAAATGTAACCAGAGGGGCCATGTAGCATACAAATGTCCACTAAAGCAAGGTGGGGAACAAATGTTGAGGGAGCCAGCAAGTGGGAATAACAGCATGCCAGTGGTAAGTTGTCTGGAGACGACAGGCATGCCAAACTATCACCGGAGTTTGTATTCTATCTTAGTGGATGAAAGACAGGCCACTGCTAAGAGAGAGACAGCCTCTGATATAATCACTGTGAAGCCTGCAGTGGTTAAAGAGGAGCAGTACTTGCTTGTGCAGTCCACTCCAGTCAAAGTTTTAAGACGGACCCCATTCCAAATACCTTTGGCCAGGGTTTACCTCGACTGGGAGGGTGTAAAAGGAAGCAAACATGTAGGTGTGTTTGAGGATATCCTGCAGATGTCATGATAGGGAATGACTTTAATAATGCAGTACCTTTTGTGCATGCAGTTGCATGCAGTCAGGTTTGAAGACAGGCATGTGGATATGGTAGCCTGTGGGAGGCCTAGACAGACCCCACACCTGAAGCTAGGGCTGATGATGTGGCTATTTCAGAGAGGGAGCTACCCTGAAGCAGTGAGCCTGAAAGTGGGCCACAGGTGCTAGTAGGTACTGATGTTCCTGTGGATAGGGTGACTGCAAGGACAAAGGTAAGTGGTACTACCCTGTCTGACGATACCAGGCTTCCTGTGGAAAGGGAGCTGGGAATGGTCACAAAGGTAGAGTTGAGACCGGCTCGGCTTTCAGACCCTAACTTACAAGGCTTGAGGGGAGGTAGCTAAGGAGACAACTGATTCTCAAGGAAAAGGGGAGTCTGTATACTGGAACAAAGGGTTACTGTATAGAGAGTGGACCCCTGAGGGAGGGCTAGAAGGAAAGGTAATACAGTAGTTGGTCGTGCCCAGAACCTAGAGTCTGGAACTTGTAGCCATAGCCAATGACATTCCTTTTGCAGGTGATATTGACATAAAGCATACCAAGAGACATATTATGCAGGGCTTTTATTGGCCTGGGATTGCAAGGAATGTAAAGTACAGTCGTGTACACTTACCATAAATGTAGAAGAGTGTATTCACTGTTGCAGTCATCACTGTTACAGTCATCACATTTGGGTTATCTGCTTGCAGTAGCCCTCAGTCGGCCTGATTATCAAAGTCTTGGGTCCTGCATCGGTTGCTGTCTCGTCTTCCATGACGTCAGGTAGTTAGGGGTATAAAGCATGCAGCTGACTCCATTACATCAGTTTTTCTTGCTCCAGATGTCAGGTGCCCCCTTAATGGGAAGCAATTATAGATATATATATATATATATATATATATATATATATATATATATATCCAAGGTTATACCTCCAGCAAGATATGCACACACACCAAATAGCTTTTAAGCAAAGTAAAAAGAAATAGAGGTATAGCCAAAAGAAGTCAGGGGGCTGGAGGGAGGGTAACCAAGACTGCAACAGTGAATACACTCGAACATCTACATTTATGTTAAGTGTACACAACTGTACTACGTTCTTTGTTTCACTGTTGCAGTCATCACATATGGGTAGATTCCCGAAGTTAAGGATGGGAGGTGGAATTTATATAGCATTAGGACCAGCTATGAGGCCTTGCAAGACTGCAGTGGCAAAACCAGCTCTGGATTTAGAGAAAATTGGCAAATGGTAATGCTTGGTGAACGTATGTACAGAACTCCAGGTAGCAGCTTCTAGGATGTCCCTGGTGTGGACACCTCTGAGAAAGGCTGTAGAGGTAGATGCAGCCCTGGTTGAATGTTGTCTTATCCCCTGTGGGATAGGTTTTCCATGGCGCTTATAGCAGAAATTAATGCAATGGCCTATCCATTTAGAGATGGTTTGCTTTGAAATGGCCTTCCTCTCTGTCCCTGCAGCAAATACCACCAGCAGCTGTTCAGATTTCCTGAGAGGTTTAGTCTTGTCCAAGTAAAATCTAAGTTGTCTCTGCACATCTAAGGAGTGCCGTATCCATTCCCCTTTGTTCTGTGGATTAGAAAAGAAGGTTGGCAAATGAATGGACCGATTAACACCCACACTGGATACTACCTTGGGCATGAATGAGGGATTGGTCCCGAGGGACACCCTGTCCACATGAAAGATGATGAAAGGTTTCCAATGCTATAAGGGCCTGTAATTCAGACACCCTTCTTGCTGAAGTGATGGCTAATAGGAAGGCTGTTTTCCAAGAAAGGAATTTTAACTCTGCACTTGCAGCTGGCTCAAAAGGAGATAGAGTGAGTTTTTTCCAGTATAAAGTTAAGGTCCCAGGCTGGAGTTGGGGCTCTCCTGGGTGGTCTTAAGTTTTTGGCCCCTCTGAGGAACTGCTTGAGCAGTGGATGAGAGAAGTGGGTGGTTCTGTGTTGTAATGAGCTGAAATGGCTGAGGCATGAATTTTGATGTTGGAAAAGGAAAGGCCCTTGTGAAGCATTCTCAGTTAAGTATTAAAGAATCTGAGGTAAATTGGGTGCTGCTGTGCCCATCCCGAGTTTGGTTCCAGGAACAGAATCTTTTCCATTTTTCAGCATAAGATTTTCTAGTACTAGGCCTCCTTGACTCCAGAATGACAACCAACACTTGTTTACTGAGGGATGGTAATGGAGAGATCAGGTAATTAACCAGGCCGCCAGGTTCAGGATTTGAAGCTGAGAGTGCAGAATCTGGCCCTCCTGCTGGGACAGCAGGTTAGGGGTCTGAGGCAGGTGCCATGGTGCCAGCAGTGACACACTGCGCAAGATGGGGTACCAGTGTTGGCGTGGCCAGTCTGGTGCAATCAGTATCGTCCTTGGCTTGTCCTGTTTGATCTTTAGTAATACCTTGGAGAGGAGAGGATAGAAGGAAAGGCATAAATTGACAGATTTTCCAGGTGAAGGACAGGGCATCCACTTTCCAAGCTCATTTGTGGGGAGCCCTTGTGCAGAATTTGTCCAATTGGTAGTTCTGGGGGGAGGCAAACAGGTCTATATCTGGGCTCCCCCATTTGTTTATCAACATGTTGAATGTCTTTGGTTCCAATTTCCACTCGTGTGGGTCCATGAGATTTCTGCTTAGTTCGTCTGCCAGTGTATTTAACTTTCCTGACAGGAATTGAGCCTGTAGGTGCACTTGGTAGCTCAAGGCTGTGTTCCACAGAGCCATGGCTAGTCTGCAGAGAGGGTATGAGTGAATTCCCCCTGCTTGTTTATGTACCACATAGCAGTGTTGTTGTCCATCTTTACCATTAATTGTCCTGGAAGAATGTGGTCCTTGAAGGCTGTCACAGCATTCTGTACAGCTAACATTTCTTTTTGATTGATATGCAGGTGCATTTGACTTGGGTTCCATTTGCCCTGAATGCACTTCCCTGCCAAGTGAGCCCCCCCATGCATAGTCTGATGTGTCTGTTAGGGTTTGGGCGGCAGGGTGTAGAGTGAATGGCAGTCCTTGTTTTGGTGGCAGGCCTCTGCCCACCAAAGGAAATCTAACTGTAGGCATGGTACAATAGGAATCATTGCTTCTAGATCCTGAGAATGTTGACACCATAGGCTTTTTAGATACCATTGTAGTTTCCTCATATTTAGTCTTGCATATGGAATTAAGAGAATGTAGGTGGCCATGAACCCCATGGCTTGCAGAATTTGTCTTGCAGATAACAGGGTTTTTGTGGCCATTAGTTTGAAGTAAGCTGTCAAATGAACTTGTTTCTCTGGCGTGAGGAAAGCCATCTGGGAAGTTGTGTTCAAGCTTGCTCCCAGGAATACAATTTGTTAATAGGGTACAAGATGTGATTTCTTTTCGTTTATGGTGTACCCCAGACAAGTTAGCACCTTTTGTACAAAAGCCAGATGATTCAAAAGTATGCCCTGGCTTTCTGCCTGAATTAGACAATCGTCCAGGTACGGGTATATCTGAATATTTCTTTGCCTGCAAAATGCAATGACTGGAGCTAGGCACTTTGCGAATACCCTGGGCGCAGGAGATAAGCCAAAGGGTAGTGCAGAGAACTGATAGTGCATGTAGCCTGCTTTGAAGCATAGGTATCTTCTGCAAGATTCCTGGATTGGGATGTGCAGGTAGGCTTCCTTTAAATCCAGTGTTGCCTACCAGGCATCCTTGTCCAACATAGGAAGCAACTGGTGAAGAGTTAGCACCTTGAATTTTGGGATCACCAAAAAGGTGTTTAGTATAGAGAGATCCAGGATAGGATGCCATGTGTTGTCTTTTCTGGGCACCAGGGAAAGTCTCGAGTAGAAACCTTGTCCCCTTTCCTCTTCTGGAACAATATGAATAGCCCCTATACTTAGAGAGAGTACTTGCTTTTGAGCCTCTGCCCACTGATTTGGGGGTAGATCTGGCCAACCGTTTGGGGTTGGTAAAGTGTGGAAGTTGAATCTGTATCCTTGGGAAACTATACTTAAAACCCATTTGTCCTGGGTAATGAGTTCCCAGTTTTTTGTTTGCAGAGCAATCTTTCCCCCTAAAGGAGCAGTCAGTTGAGAAGGGCTTGGAAGTTTTAAGGTTAATTAACTGAGACAGTTTACCATAGGGTGGAGTCTTACTACTCCCTGATTTGGAAGTGGGAGTCCCCACTGCTTAGTCCTTTGCGCACCTTGGGACTGAAGCCTGGGTGTTCTGCTGGTTCTGGGTTTGGACTGAGAAGGCCTGGAAGAGGCAGGAAAGGACCAATTCTTAGAGGGCCAATGCCTACTAAATCTTGGAGACTGTATTTGCAGGAAATTTATTTTACAGATTTAGCTTTTTCTTCCATCTTTTTAAGTACTATTTCTGCTTTGTTGCCAAACAGGCGGTCCTGGTTTAAGGGAGCATCCAGCAATTTAGCTTTAACATGATCTGGCAAAGATTGCTCCTGAAGCCAAGCATGCCTTCTAAGTACAGACCCAGTGACAGCAGCCCTGCAAGATGCCTCTAGTGAATCAAAACCACATTGCAAAGTATGTTTTCCAACTTGTTCAGCAGAATGCATTAAATCCTGTAAATCCTTATTTTCAGCACAGTCAGGAATCAACATCATTTTCTGTTTAAGCAATCCAGTAATATGCTGCTGATACTTTAACATATGAAACTGGCAGTTTAAGACCCTAATGGCCAAGGTTGCAGAAGTGTATACCTTCTTACCCTATCTATCCAGCGCCCTGGAATCTCTATCAGAGGGGGTAGGTTTTTTGGCAGTAGTAGCCTTAATGCCCTTGGGACCCTGTGAAATGGTCTCAGGATCCGCAGTAGGATTTTTAAAGATGAACTTGTGAGAGTCAGGAACCCTGTAATATTTATCTGGTTTTCTGGGAGCAGAAGGAAAGGAGACAGGGGCCAAGCTAGATTCCGAAAAGGCATCATCAACAATGTCCAGTACAGGGGGGATAGCTAAAGGCCTGTGTTGGGGCAGGAGTAAGAAATCCCTAAGACTCTTTTTAGAATCAGAATAATCCTGGCTTTCCCAGCAAAAATGCTCCCTAAGAGTATGCAAGGTTTCACTAAAAGAGAAATCCTCTGGAGGGGAAGCAGAGAGGGAATATAGTCCTCTACATCAGAATCCTCATAAGTAGATAAGGGTAAATCCTGGTCATCAGAGGAAACAGAAATTTCAGAATCCTGATCAGGAGTATCATAAGCAAATTCAGTCCTAGGTCTCAGAGAGGGAAGGTTGGCTTCCCCTGATTAAAGTAATAAGGTCTTCATCCATTCTTATCATTTGTTTTTTAGGCATAGAGGCCTGACCATACGGTCTGGGCGTCGTTTTTTTAGGCATGGATCGAGTTTTAGGCCTTGAAGAAGACGATGGCATTGGTTTAATATGCAAGTCAGTAGGCATTAATACACCCTCAGAAGCCGGTGCCTGCACAGTGGCTCCGGACACATCCAAGGTAGAGACATCCGCGGGTTCCACAGTTGAAGCATCTCGTGGCATACCAGACTCCGAATGGGTCTCAGTAGAGGCCTGAGAATCTGAAGTAGCGGGTATCAGGGGATGCGAAAGTACCTCACTGAGTACCGGCGAACTGGTGACTAGCTTAGGAGAAGCATCGTTGGCAGCTTTGGACCTAGGCGGCCTGTCTCTGTCTTTATCTTTGCGCATTTTCAGAATGTCGGTATTCGGGTGGCTTACAGAAGCCATATCTGGGTAATTGAACAGTACCAAACTATTTAGAAGCGTAAATATAGAGACAACGAATAGTTCACTGTTTAAATAAGGCACAAAACTGACAGCGAGGTAAGTCGTGGTCAGGGCCTAGGCAAGGAATACAGTATGAATGAAAATCTTTCTGAGGCATTTGCTTTCCACAAGAAATACAATTATTAACTCTTACTGACATCGGTTTAGAGCAAGAAAACGTTTCCCCAATGGGGTACATAGCTTTAGTTGAAGACTTTGGTTCTGAACCTCGAAAATGAAAATTTCAGGAGTCGGCCGACTGGCACTTGCGAACTGCTTCTGCTTCGGGCACCGCATGGCAAGAAAGACTGATGCAATGGCATCGGCTGCATGCTTTATACCCCTGACTACCTGACGTCACGGAAGATGAGACAGCAACCGACGCAGGACCCAAGACTTTGATAATCAGGCCAACTGAGGGCTACTGCAAGCAGATAACCCAAATGTGATGACTGCAACAGTGAAACACAAAGAACATCAGGGTACTGCAGGTACTGTGAGTAGTGCCAAAAGGTTGGCAAGGCAGGAGACAAGGTCAAAGCTCCTTCGATGACTTTGCCTGTGATTGAGAGGGTAGCTATGTATACTGTGGGCCCTCTGAGTACCCCAGGTTCCACAGGGAATAAGTATATCCTGGTGGTAGTAGATTATACTACTAGATACCCTGAGGTGGTGGCTCTGTCCTCCATTGAGGCACAAACGGTGGCAAATGCTGTGTTAGAGATTTTCAGCAAGGTAGGTTTGTCGAGAGTAACACTGACTGTGCCAGTTTCATGTCAGACCTGGTGGCTTGTCTGTGGAAGCACTGTGAGATGAAGCACCTTAACTCATTAACCCAAAGTACCTTCTCATGGTGCCTGTGTGCTTAAACCAGAGTGCGCCATGATCATTCGGGAAGTTGTCCACCTCTTTCAACTTTCTGGTTTAAAAGACCACATCTGCACTTGTTTCCCATCTTTCCTGTAACTAACCTACTGGAAAGCCTTAAACTGATACAAGCCTTCTAGCTTAAAAGAGAGACTTTGGAGTGATTGAGTATCAGTTTTCTGAATTTTCTTACTGTACTTAACTGTTTTCTGCCTAAACGCTGACTTTTCTAGCACTTATTGTGATTTAAAAGCTTGTTTTTTTCACATATTGTACTTATTTGACTGCCTGCACTTTTAAAAAGTTTTTTGTTTAAATAAATTGTTTAACTGTTATAGGCTACACACTAAAGTGCAATAGCCTTTTCTGATTGTTTGTAGTCGTTGAAAGCTGTTTTAAGTGTACTTTACTGTTTTTGCCTTATCTTTTCAAAAAAAAAAATAAAAATTTTTTGTTTCCCACCTTTCTAAGCTAGTATAGTCCAGTTTTCAGGCTAGTGCTGAATTCAAGGCTGTGTTACAAGTTTCCGAGTTGCCCATACCTTACTTGGTTAGAGGGAAGTTTCTCTGTTCACCTGTGAGAGGGGGAAACTTTGAGCAGCCATCTGTCCCTGGAGGAGTGGTTCCAGCCCAGAAGTTAGTAGTTTAAAAAAGTACAGTTTTGTACCTACCATAAATGTAGATGTCAGATAGGTATGCATCTGCAGTCCTTACATATGGGTTGTCCTGCCTCAGGCAGCCCTTCGGTCGGCCGGATTCCAAAGTCTGGGTCCGGCGTCGGCTGATGTCGCCCTTTTCCCGACGTCAGAGCATCTGGGGTATAAAAGCGTCAGCCGATGCCATCTTCCTCAGTTTTTCTTGCCCCAGATGCCAGGTGCCCTCTAAGTAAGGCTAAATTTGGAGAGATGAAAAAATTCCAAACATGCACAGCAATAAAAAACAAATACACCTTAAAAGATAACCCCAGCTAGCTAAAATGAGGGATAGGTACCCAAAGAATACCACAGAGGGGTAGGAGGGAGGGAAAACCTGACTGAAGATGCATACTTATCGGACATCTACATTTATAGTAGGTACAAAACTGTACTATGTCCTTCAAGGATGCATCTTCAGTCCTTACATATGGGTAGAATACCATAGCCAAGCTGGGGGTGGTAGGACCTAAGAAAAGGATGGTGTAGCTAACATGCCCTGCAGGACTGCAGTAGCAAAGCCTGCTCTGGATCTGGAATATAAAGGCAAATTGTAATGCTTGGAAAATGTATGCACAGAGCTCCATGTAGCAGCTTCTAAAATGTCCTTTGTAGCCACCCCTCTTAAGAAGGCTGTGGAGGTGGCTGTTGCTCTGGTGGAATGAGGCCTTATGTTAGTCGGCACAGCTTTTCCATGAAAAGAGTAACAGAATCGAATGCAATTTCCTATCCATTTTGAAATTGTCTGTTTGGAAATTGCTTTTCCTTGTACACCAGCAGCATATGCTACAAAGAGTTGGTCAGTTTTTCTGCAAGTCTTAGTTCTGTCCAAGTAGTAGCGCAACTGTCTGTGGATGTCCAAGGTATGCAGAAATTTCTCTCCTTTATTTTGTGGTTCTGGAAAGAAGGTAGGCAGGTGAATAGCTTGGTTCAGTGAGACCCTGGATACCACCTTTGGCATGAATGAAGGATTGGTTCTCAAAGAGACTCGGTCCTGATGAAAAATGAGAAATGGCTGTACTGCCATGAGGGCCTGTAACTCAGATACTCTTCTTGCTGAGGTTATGGCCAGAAGGAAGGCAGTTTTCCAAGACAGGAATTGTAGTTCTGAAGATGCTGCTGGTTCAAAGGGAGGAAGAGTTAATTTTTCCAACATGAAGTTAAGGTCCCATGTAGGCACTGGTGGTTTCCTTGGAGGGTTGATGTTTTTTATCCCTCTTAGAAACTGCCTTAGCAGAGGATGAGAGAATACAGGTGGATCAGTGTTGTACTCTGCTGAAATTGCTGAAGCATGAATCTTTATGGAAGAATAAGAAAGGCCATTATGGAGCATTTCAGCCAAGTATTCCAGGATATGTGGAATGCTCATCACTGTCGGATCTTGACCCTTTGTGGTGTTCCAGGTACGAAATCTTTTTCCATTTTGCTGAATATGCCTTTCTTGTGGAAGGCCGCCGAGCTTCCATGATGATATCCTTTACCCTCTTGGATAGTTTATCCTGGCGAGGAGTCAAGGTATTTTCCAGGCTGTCAGCTGCAAGGTTTTTAGGCTGGAGTGTAGAGTTTTGTAATTGCGCTGGGTCAGAAGAAGTGGCCATTGTGGTAGAAGCCAAGGTTTCGTGCGTGACATGCTCCTTAACAGTGGGTACCAGTGTTGTCTTGGCCAGTCCGGAGCTATCAGAATAACTTTTGGTTGCTCTGTCCTGATCTTCAGTAAGACCTTGGTCATTAATGGCAGAGGTGGGAATGCATATACTGTTAAGAGTATTCCAGCTGAAGGAGAGGGCGTCCACTTTCCATGCTTGAGGATGGTATGTCCCTGTGCAGAATTTCCTCAGTTGATGGTTGTGGTGGGAGGCAAAAAGATCTATGTCCGGCCTTCCCCATGATTGTGTTATCTGAAGAAAGATATCTGGGTGTAACATTCATTCGTGCGGATCCATGATGTTTCTGCTTAGGCTGTCCGCCAGTACATTGTCCTTTCCTGGTACGAACTGGGATTGCAGCTCTATATTGAGTTTTAGGGAAAGTTCCCACAGGTTCATTGCCAGCCTGCATAGAGGGTATGAATGGGTACCCCCTTGTTTGTTTATGTACCACATGACTGTGGTATTGTCTGTCTTTATTAACAGGTGACCTTGGTGCAGGAAGTGTTCGAAGGCCTCGATTGAATGTATCACTGCCAGCATTTCCTTTTGGTTGATGTGCAGGTGCAATTCCTTTTGTGTCCATTGTCCTTGAATGCATCTGCCCTCCAGGTGCGCTCCCCATCCATGGTCTGAGGTGTCCGTTGTAATGGTTTGGCTGATATGCGGCTTGCTGAAAGGCAGGCCCATGTTTGACTGGCTTGCTTTTGCCCACCACAGGAATTCCTTTTGAAGGCTTCGGTAGCTGAAATCACAGGAGCTGGCCGACCGGCACTTGCGAATTGCTTCTGCTTCAGGCACCGTGCGGCAAGAAAGACTGGGGAAGATGGCGTCGGCTGATGCTTTTATACCCCAGACGCTCTGACGTTGGGAAAAGGGCGACATCAGCCGACGCCGGACCCAGACTTTGGAATCCGGCCGACCGAAGGGCTGCCTGAGGCAGGACAACCCATATGTAAGGACTGCAGATGCATCCTTGAAGGACATCTGCGTTTGCACGGTTTTGTGAGCCGGGCGGCACCGGTTAGCTAGGGTTAAATTATTCCTGGCTCCACTAAGTCTCCTCTTCAGTTTTTCACTTGAAACTAGTCTAACTCTCAACCTAAGCACCCAAAAAGCATCCTACAGTCCAGCACTTGCTCAGACCCAATAGCAAGCACTAATATACCCAGACACTTGACTGCCCAGCAGGGCAAGGCTCTTTATCCACCCCTCACCAACCAAGCGACTAAGCAGCTCACCCTACTATTCAGGCATGACCAAAGGGCAACTTCAGGTGTACTCTCAAGTCCAGCTGGGTATCCTGACGCAATGTTACAACTGCCTCAAGTACACAGACAGCCCTCTCCTCCTACCACAAAACACTAACATAAGCGAGAGATGCAATTATACAGCCAAACTGGAGGCTACGTTCTCTCTACCCAAGACTGGAACAGACAGTCATGAGGAGAAGGTTAACACTTGCACCACACCTCCAGCCTCACCTAGACCTACTAAACAAGCACTGGCAAAAAATACACATAAATACACAAAGTCATACTCGGAGGCTCTAAATAAAAACCTGCAAAAGCATCAGAGAGCTCCAAAGCAGACACCCACAAAACCTGCACCTCCTGTCACAAACCAGACAACACATAAAACACAAAATCAATGTGCCGTACAATCACAGCCCTTAAGGGGAAATAACATACCTAACACACTAGTAATAGGTGACTCAATAGTCAGGCACACTGACACCCCACTCACTAGGCTGGACAAGGAGAAGGTTACTGTTAGCTGCCTATCGGTAGCCACAACCCACCACATAACACAAGCACTCAGGTCACTCCAGAACAAATACAAATATGACTCTTTCATTGTTCATGTCGGTGTGAATGACCTGAGACGGTACCTCCCTGGACTACATGAAAAGAGACATGGAAGAGCTTTCTGATCCTGTAGCCCAGGCGGGTATGACCCTGACCCTGAGTAGCATCCTGCCCTCACCAAGAATGATACCTCAGTATAAAGAAAAAATGATCAATTTCAACAATTGGCTAAGCTTCTGCTGTCATTCAAAGGGGATCCAGTGTCTGTCAGCCTGGAATGACATACTCGACAAGCCGCGTTGCTTCGCAAGAGACGGCTTGCACCTTTCACCCCTTGGCTTTCGAATACTGGCCAAGGCTCTTGCTGCCCCCATAGTGCCTTTTTTAGGCAAGGCTCAAAATTCAAACCCACCACCGTAAACAGCACAAGTAAAAAAATGAGGGTTATGCTACTCAACGCCAGGAGTTTAAGTGCTCGAAGTACTCCTAAGCATTGCGAACGTCGACATCTGTGCAGTAACTGAAACCTGGTTCAAGGCTCCAGAGAGCACTCCAGCACTACTGGGCTACAACTCATACCACACATTTTGGCCACAGAACACAGACCGAAACATAAAAGGAGGGGGTGTATCCATATTCATCAAGGATACTCACACCTCCAGGTTAGTGGCGCAGCATGATACCCCTGAGAATATCCATGTGCAACTAACATCGGGCAAATCTGCAATGTAAATTGTGGCCTGCTACAGATCACACTCCATGACCCAGGACCACCACTCCGCCTTTCTGGAGACACTGGAAAACATGAAGGTCCTACCGAACACCCTGATATTAGGCGATTTCAATTACCCTACCATTAACTGGGAAAACTACTTGAGTACAAACTCCCAGGCTCAGCGCTTCCTGGAATTTATCAACTCAAATGCCCTGGATCAGCTGGTAAACTCCCCTATCAGAGGCCACAACATACTGGACCTGGTCATCACCAATATGGGCGACAAGTGTTCCGTACCGGAGATCAACCCGTCACTGGTCAGATCAGACCATAAACTAATCACCCTCGATGTCCACACCCCACCCCCACCCCCAATCAAGGAAACCACAGTGAAAAATGTTTCTAAAGCAAACTTCACCTTACTTAAGGCAGAGGTGGTAAGTTTCACAGCTCCCACACTAAAGGATAACACTGCCCAAGATGCAGAATCCTTTACAATTGCACTCTATAAGCACCTACAAGGATGCATGGATCGTGCCATCCCTAGCAAAACCAAGACTCAAGAGAAGGAAACCAGTCTGGTGGACCCCTGCCATAAACAGGGTTAACAGGAGGAGGAAGCTAATTCAGAAAAAAAAGCAAATCCCAAGAAGGAAAGACATCCCTGATCAGTATCAGTAAGAAACTAAGGTCCCTCATAAAATCATCCAAGGCTAACTTTGAAAGGAAAATAGCCAAGGATTCGAAAGATAACCACAAAGCCTTCTTTAGCTACGTCAAGAATCTAAGTGGCAACTCGCAGATATGCTCTGAGCTAATGCAAAATAGCACAAAATATACTGAACCTACTGATATTGCCAACATCCTGGCAGATAGATTCAGTGCAAACTTCACCTCACTCTCACCTTCAAAAGGGCCCACAACAATACCGGAAAAGTGTAGTGTCCTGGAAATCACAGACGCACAGGTGAAAACAGCCCTTTCAAAAGCCAAAAACACAGCATCAGTGGAGCCAGATGGTGTCCTAGGCTATGTCTTGCACAAGCTACAGAACAAACTAACACCCCACCTAAACATGCTGTTCCACCTCAGCCTCGCCACAGGCTACGTGTCCATAGAATGGCGCACAGCAACGGTTATTCCACTCCACAAAGGAGAGGCCACAACAGACCCTTTTAGCTATCGCCCCATAAGCCTGACTAGCCTGGTCTGCAAGGCTATGGAGTGCATCATCATGGAACTCATTAACAAAGACATTGGGAAACTCCAAACACTTGACCCGACCCAGTTCGGCTTTGTTTAGGGCAGATCATGCCTACTAAACCTGGTTGACTTCTTCGAGACGATCACCAAGGCCATAAACGTGGGAAAGGTGGTTCACACAGCCTACCTTGATCTCGCCAAGGCGTTCAACACTATTCTTAACTCGGGTATTATAAAAAACTCACCAGCCTGAACATAAACCCCTACGTCACAAGATGGGTTGCCAACTGGCATACAGACAGAACTCACATGGTAAGAATAGTGGGCTCCAGGTCCAACTCTAAACCAGTCACAAGTGGTGTCCCGCAAGGCTTGGTTCTGGGACCCCTACTGTTCGGCATATATTTCTCAGAAGTACAGGCAAACACAGAAGGACTATGACTAACCAAGTTTGCTGATGACTGCAAACTGGGAGCCATAACTGACTCTCCGGCTTACACGGACATCCTTCAAAAAGGACTTACTGAGACAGACACCTGGTGTCAAAGTCATGGCCTCAAGCTAAACGCCAAAAACTGCATAGTCATCCCATTTGGGAAAAACAAAACACCCACAAATTACCACATAGGCGGCAGCCCCCTTAATACAGAAGAGGTAATAAGAGATCTGGGGACCCAGGTAGATAGTAATCTCTCCTTTGACAATCATATTGCCAAAGTAGTTGGGAAATCCTTCTGTGTGGCCCATCTAATTACTAAGGGGTTCGCATCCAGAAATAAAGAGGTTATAGTGCCCCTCTACTAGTCACTCATCAGACCCATCATAAGAGTACAATGCCCCATTTGGGATGTACCTCACAAGACACTTCCAACAGCTGGAAAGATCACAAAAGAACCTCACCAAGCGGATTACTGGCCTCAAACATATGTCCTATGCAGCCTGACTGAAAAAACTCTGGCTGTACTCAGTGGCATATCGCTTACTCAGAGGTGATCTCTGCCCGACTTACAAAGCCATATCCAACTCAGAAATCATGGACATGCTCCACCTAAAGAAAAACAAGTCACTGCGAGCCACACGCTCTAGTGAGCTAAACCTCGCCACAACAACAAATAAAAAGTACAGTTGTGTACACTTACCATAAATGTAGATGTTCGAGTGTATTCACTGCTGCAGTCATTACATTTGGGTAATCTGCTGGCAGGTTGCCCTCAGTCGGCCTGAATTCCAAAGTCTTGGGTCCTGCATTGGTTGCTGTCTTCTCTTCCACGACGTCAGGTCGTCAGGGGTATAAAACATGCAGCTGACGCCATTTTCTTTAGTTTTTCTTGCCCCCGATGTCAGGTGCCCCCCAAAAAGGTAGCAAATTTTATATATATATATATATATATATATATATATATATTACACATGCATCAATATAAACTTTACCTTCATCTACAAGCAAATATACCACATAGGTTGTAGAAGATTGAGAAGGAAAGATAAACTCCAGAATGACAGGGTGATGGTGGGAGGGTAACCTGGATTGCAACAGTGAATACACTCGAACATCTACATTTATGGTAAGTGTACACAACTGTACTATGTTCTTCGTGTTTCACTGTTGCAGTCATTACATTTGGGTAGAATCCCAAAGCTATGGTTGGGAGTCTGGAGCTAAACAGCATTAGGTAAGGCTATAAGGCCCTGCAGCACTGCAGTGGCAAAGCCTGCCCTGGACTTATTGTAGAGGGGCAAATGGTAATGCTTTGTAAAGGTATGAACAGAACTCCAAGTAGCAGCCTCTAGAATGTCCTTGGTTGGTACTCCTCTGAGAAAGGCTGCTGAAGTAGCTGCAGCCCTGGTGGACTGAGACCTAATGCCCTTTGGCACAGGTTTACCATGGTGCAAGTAACAGAAACGGATGCAATGGCTTATCCACTTCGCAATTGTCTGCTTTGAAATAGCCTTTCCTTCTGATCCTGCAGCATATGACACTAGTAATTGCTCAGTTTTTCTTAGAGCTTTAGTCCTGCTCAAGTAGAATCTTAGCTGTCTGTGTACGTCCAAGGAATGCAGAATTCTCTCCCCTTTGTTCTGCGGTTTTGGATAAAAAGTTGGCAGATGAATTGTTTGGTTAAGAGCCACACTGGAAATGACCTTAGGCATAAAAGTAGGATTTGTCCTCAGAGACACCCTGTCTGGGTAAAATATGATAAAAGGCTCTACAGCCATGAGGGCCTGTAGCTCTGAAACTCTTCTTGCTGAAGTAATTGCTAGTAGCAGAGCTGTCTTCCATGATAAAAACTTTATATCAGCGGTAGCAGCTCATTCAAATGGAGGCAGGGTGAGCTTTTCCAACACATAATTGAGGTCCCATGCAGGTAATGGTGATCTTCTAGGATGCCTTAAATTTTTGGCTCCTTTAAGATGCTACTTTAGTAAAGGATGAGAAAAGATTGGTGGCTCTGTATTGTAATGAGCCGAAATGGCAGAGGCATGGATTTTGATTGATGAGAAAGATAGGCCTTTGTCAAGCATCTCAGTTAAGTATTAATATCCGAGGAATATGCGGTTCTGCTGTATCAGTTCCTTGTGCTCGATTCCAAGCACAGAATCTCTTCCATTTGTCAGCATAAGATTTTCTAGTACTAGGCCTTCTGGCTTCCAAAATGACATCCATCACAGCTTTGCTGAGAGGTGTTTGTCTGTATGATTACAAGATTAGCCACGCTGCCAGGTTCAGAGTCTGTAGTTGATTGTGCAGGATCTGATTGTTTTGCTAGGAGCATAGTTGTGGTTTTTGAGGAAAGGTCCAAGCTGGGTATTGAGACAAGTTCCTTAGGACTGGGTACCAGTATTGGCGGGGCCAGTCCGGGGCAATTAATATCATCTTTGGCTTCTCTTGTCTGACTTTTAGGAGGACCTTGGGTAGAAGAGGCAGAGGAGGAAAGGAGTAAACTGTTAGGTTTTTCCAACTGAAGGATAGGGCGTCCATTTTCCATGCTTGTCTGTGTAAGTCCTTGTGCAGAATCTTTTCAGTTGATAATTTTGAGGAGAGGCAAATATGTCTATGTCTGGGCTCCCCCATTTCTCTATCATCATGCTGAAGACTTGTGGATTTAGTTTCCACTCGTAAGGATCCATAAGGTTTCTGCTTAAATCGTCTGCCAGAGTGTTTTGTTTTCCTGGCAGGACTTGAGCTTGAAGATTTATTTGGTAGGTCAAAGCTGTGTTCCACAGTGCCATGACTAATCTGCAAAGAGGGTATGAGTGTGTGTCCCCTTGCTTGTTTATATACCACATGACTGTGGTGTTGTCAGTCTTTATCAGTAGTTGTCCTGGATGAAGTAAGTCCATGAAGGCTGTTAGGGCATTTTGAACAGCTAGCATCTCTTTCTGGTTGATATGTAGATGCATTTGATTTGGTGCCCATATGCCCTGAATGCATCTTCCTGCCATGTGGGCCCCCTAGGCATAATCTGATGCGTCTGTTAAGGTTTGGCTGGCAGGGGGTAGAGTGAAGGGCCGTCCCATGTTTTGGTGACAGGCCTTTGCCTACCATAGAAACTCCTGCTGCAGGCAGGGGATGAGAGGAATCATTGTTTCCAGACTGTGTGAATGTTGACTCCATAAACTTTTTAGGTACCACTGAAGTTTCCTCATATGCAGTCTTGCATATGGAATTAGTTGGATGCAGGATGCCATGAAGCCCAGATCCTGCAGAATTTGTCTTGCAGAAGACTGGATTTTTGTTGCCATCAGTTTGAAGTAAGTAGTCAGTTGCCTTTGTTTGTCTGGCGTGAGGTAAGCCATCTGGGCAGTTGTATTCAAGCTTGCACCCAGGAATGTTATCTTTTGAGAGGGTAACAGTTGTGATTTCTTTTAGTTTATTGTGTACCCAAGGCATGTTAGAAGCCTTTTCACAAACGCCAGGTGTCATAGAAGAGTGTCATTGTTCTCTGCTTGAATGAGACAGTCATCCAAGTAAGGATATATCTGAATACTTCTTTGTCTGCAAAATGCAATTACTGGTGCCAGGCACTTTGTAAAGACCCTGGGTGTAGTAGATAAGCCAAAGGGCAGTACAGAGAATTGGTAATGCATTAAGCCAGCCTTGAATCTGAGGCATCTTCTACACAACTGTCTTATTGGGATATGCAGATATGCCTCTTTTAGGTCTAAAGTCACCAGCCAAGCATTGTTGCCCAGCATGGGCAGAAGCTGTTGCAAAGTGAGCATTTTGAATTTTGGAATGTCCAGGTATGTGTTCAGAATCGATAAATCCAGTATTGGCCGTCAGGCCTTGTCCTTTCTGGGTACCAAGAACAGTCGAGTAAAAACCTTGTCCTTTTTCCTGTTCTGGTACTGTCTGAATGGCCGCAACCTGTTTCTGTGCCTCTGCCCATTGTTTTTTTGGCAGATCTGGCCAACCATTTGTCATTGGCAGAGTGTGGAAATGGAATCTGTATCCCTGTGATACGATGTGTTTAGTACCCACTTGTCCTGGGTTATTAACTGCCAATTTTGAGCAAAAAGTGCTAATTTTCCCCCTATGGGTGCTGCCAAAAGATAAGTGCTTGGTGTAGGCAGTGGGAAGTCATTGGGATTGCTTTCTGTAGGTTTGCGCTTTATCTCCTCCAGATTTGAAGGTGGATGCGCCCCATTGCTTTGACCTGTATGAGTCTTGAACCTGGTACCTGGAACCCTTAAGGCGTCTGGATTTGCCCCTTTGAGCTCTGTCTGACACAGGAAAGGACCAATTTTTTGTAGGCCAGTGTCTACTGAATCTAGGTGGCTGCACTTGTAAGAAATCTTTAACAGTTTGCATAGACTTAGCTTTGTCTTCCATTTTCTTTAAAACCTCTTCTGCCTTAATACCAAACAGAGAATCATGCTGTAAAGGTGCATCTAGCAATTTAGCTTTAACATGATCAGGCAAATTTTGTTCCTTTAACCCGGCATGCCTCCTAATCACAGATCCAGTAACTGCAGCCCTGCAGGAGGCCTCTAAAGAATCAAAACCACATTGCAAAGTATGCTTTCCAACTTGTTTAGCTGCATGCAATAATTCCTGCAATTCTTTATTTTCTACACATTCTGAAATCAACATCATTTTCTGTTTCAGCAATCACATAACATGTTGTTGGTACTTAAGCATATGAAATTGACAGTTTAAGGCCCTGATTGCCAAGGTTGCAGATGTATAAACCTTTTTCCCCATCTGTCCAGTGCCCTTGAATCTCTGTCGGAGGGGGTAGGTTTTTTTGCGGTTGCGGCCTTAACTCCTTTTGGACCCTGTGAAATAGTTTCCGGATCAGCAGCAAGGTTTCTAAATAAAAATTTATGAGAGTCAGGGGCCCTGTAATACCGGTCAGGCTTACTGGGAGCCGGAGGTAAGGAGTCAGGGGTCAGGCTTGACTCCGAAAACACATTATCCACAACTTCTGAAACAGGGGGAATGGCTAAAGGCTTGTGCTGAGGGAGAAGGAAATCCCTGAGCCACTTTTTTGATTCTGAGAAGTCTTGACTCTCCCACTGAAAATACTCCCTCAAAGTATGCAAGGTTTCTCCAAATGAATAATCCTTAGGAGGAGATGCAGATGGAATAGACTCCTCAGCATCAGAATCCTCATAGGGAGGCAAAGATAATTCCTGATCAGAAGAAATAGAAACCTGATCTGTAGATTCATAGTCAGTGCCTTGCCTAGGCCTCTTATCTGGAGGGGGATGGGTACCCCTGATCAAAGTAATAAGGTCTTCAGCCATTTTGATCATCTGTTTTTTAGGCATAGAGGCTTGTGAATGTGGCTCAGGCATCGTTTTTTTAGTTTTAGAAGGTGTCTTTGCCTTTGGTTTTGCAGCTTTCGTCAGTTTGATATAAAAATGTTGAGGTCTGAATACACCCTCAGAAGCCGGTGCCTGCTCAGAGGCTCCAGACCCATCCGAGGGAGATACATCCGTTGGTCCAATACCTTGAGTATCTTGTGGCATGCCCGACTCCACATGGGGGTCGGTAGAGGCCTGCGACTCAAAGGTAGCGGGCATCAGGGGCTGCAAATGCGCCTCACTGAGTACCGGCGAAAGGCTTAGGAGAAGCTTTGCAGTCGGTTTTGGATCTCGACTGCCTTTCTCTGTCTTTTTCTTTGCATTTTTTATGTACTCCAGTAGTTGGACTGCTATCCGACGACATTTCTGGGTAGTTAAATCTGTTTCCAAAATACTTAGATGCAAAAATATACTGACGCTTAATAGTGCGTTGGTTAAATCTAGCACAAAACCGACAGTCAAGCACGTTGTGATCAGGGCCTAGGCAAGGAATACAGTATAAATGGAAATCCTTATGAGGTATTTGTTTCCCACAAGTAATACAATTATTAAGTTTTTCTGACATCGGTAAAAAGCAAGAAAAAAGTTTCCCCAACGGGTTACTTAGCTTTAGTGAAGACTTCGGTTCTTAAACTCAAACTCGAATATTTCAGTAGTCGGCTGACCGGCACTTGCGAAATGCTTCTGCTTCGGGAACCGCGCGGCAGGAAAGACTAAAGAAAATGGCGTTGGCTGCATGTTTTAAACCCCTGACGATCTGACGTCATGGAAGAGGAGACAGCAACCGACGCAGGACCCAAGACTTTGGAATTCGGGCCGACTTGACTGCAACCTGCCAGCAGATTACCCAAATGTAATGACTGCAACAGTGAAACACGAAGAACATCATGTTGGAGGGATAGATTCCTGTCACAGAGACTCCCCATGCTTTGGAACAAAATTCCAAACTACATTAGTCAGAGCCCCTCACTAACACTCTTCAAGAGAAGCCTTGACGAATGGATGGTTAACAGAAAACACACCTCTGGGATCACTTCATTGGCTCTGCTTGACAGAGGCTCGGTTAATTAAATCAATGGGGCGGCGAAAGCCGACACACTCTGGCTAGGCTTATAAATGCCCTCGGGCAGATAGCCTAGTACCTACCTATGAACCTATAAGATACAAATTTCAAGCCGTTACCCCCGAGCGCCTTCCACAAGCGAGAGAAAGTGTAGTAGGTTTGTAGTTCACCTTAATGTAAAACACTCTGAAATCGTAACTGAATATGTAATTTACCTTATCTAGTTACAATTCAGTGCGTTTTTACATTAAGGTCACATTGAAGTTCTTTCAGAAAATATGTTTTAAAAGTTCTTGGTAAGCAAGTGGTGGCAGAATCGGATTCTTGCATTCCGAGCCACCACCTGCATAACACCTCTACCCCCAAACTAAACTTCTTTTGTTCTCCCCTAATATAGAGAGGGTCCAGCAGCAGTTATTTCCTTTTTTTCTGAGAAGAATTGGAGATTTTTACCTACTACTGGATCCTCTATTTTATTTTCGACAGTCAAGCATTTCACGGACCGCCATATAGGCACTACCGGGTCTACATTAGAACACCGAACATTTGAAATGTCGGGTGTTCTATTATCGACCCATTTTCAGCGAACGCTGAAAATATCTAAGTAACAGAAAACCAAATTCTTTCCTAGGGAAAGAATTCGGTTGTCCTTTTCTGTTGCTTCAGTATTTTCAGTGCTCTGGTGGAAAGTTATGGGTCGGGTTCAGGTAAGTGTGCGATTGTGTGGACGTGTGGGTTAGGTGGGTTAGGGCATGGGTGAGGCGACTGTGCGATAGTGACAGACCTTAGGGTTACGGTTTGGGTTAAGGTAAGTGAATAGTTAGTGGTGTTTGTATAGTTTAGTGTAGGGTTAGGTGTTAGAGTTTCGGTGTATGTGTGTGGATTGCCGTTTGTTTGGTGTGCTTGTGTTGTGTGTATGTGTTTTGGACAGCAAATTTTTTCCCTAGGAAAAAATTTGCTGTTCCGAATGTTCAATGTTTTTTTTTCCGACTGCTAGGTTTCGATATTAGAACACTCGACATTTTGAATGTTCGGTGTTCTAATATAGACCCGGCACTACCAGGAGTCCCCGTTCAGCCACTGTAGTGTAGAGTTCCCAGTCAGCTAACTACCACCACCTTTTCCTGACGTTCCCTACCTAAGTGGTGAGGTACTATACTTGTTTGTCGGAATTCTGTACTTATAATTTTTTATCGCCAAGAGCAGTTTAACACACTGTCATGTAAAGCTGCACAAAACGCGAGTCTGCTATTGTTGTACTGTCATCTGATGACTTTTTCAGATAATAGGCACATCATAAGGATATAAGTGAGCCAACAGAGCATTAACGGTCCTGGCTGAATTATGGTATCTGCATGTTTAATCTAGGTGCATGACCCCAAGAATATTGCTTATACTATAACTTCATGTGTGCAAGCTATTAAAGTAAAATGGTCTAGTTCACAACTTATTATTATGTTTGGTAACTGGCATAGTGTCTGAAGAGTGGGCTAAGTAGTTTGAGCTGTGGGTCTTTAAATGGTGTATAATATAAGAAGAAGAACGTGGTAGCATGTTTTAGCCAAGACTTTGCTTCAATTTCATCCTAATGGGTTAATTTAGTACGGGGGGAAAGACATGGGCAAAATCATTTGAGGCGGGTTATTTCTGTGTTTTCTCCTCGAAACAGAAACGTCCTCCGTAGGAGTATTTATTTATTATTTGATTTCCTCTTCATATGCTTGGTGACCTAAATTAGCTGGTTACTTGTTGCCGGGATCTTTATTTATTTTGCATGGTTATCCGGTTTCATTTAGTTTTGTATTTGAATATTTATTGTAATAGTTCAGTCATCTCTTGAGAGAGAACTGGAGCTACGCGAACGAGAGAAGGTCTGGTAGATAAATCTGTTACAGAATTCTATTTTTTTGAGTTGCTAACATTTTGTCTTTGGTTTCAGTGTGAAGGAATCTGTGAATGGAGAGAAGTAAATGTTTGGTTTTATTGTCTGTGTCAGTTGCAGTGGACAAGTGTTTTATGAGGATGTTGGCAGGGATTTGTTGCTAATGAAGATTTAGTTTCTTACCCCTTTTGCCAAATTAGCCATTGCCCGTACTCACCTTCTTTCTACTCTCCTATATGCCTCTCCTGTTCTTTCTTACCTTAACAAATGTGAATTGAACAAACTCTCTGCTTCTTATAATCACATAGCCAGATTTGTAACTGGATTATTGCCCTTTAGAACACATCACTGCCTTAATCTGAAAAAACTTGACTGGTTAGAACTACCCAATCTTCTCAAGTTGAACCAACTCACAGAAGCATTTAAAATCCTAAAACAACCTGAAAAAAACCCTGCACTGAGTAATATAATTATTCCTTACTCCAATCTAAGCTGCCTTCGCTCCTCCAATAGACACCTTGTCCAAACCACCAAATCCAACAATATGGGTGGTGAAGCTCTCTTTGCTAACACCACTGGAAAGCTATGGAATTCCCTCCCCAACAACCTTAGGCTAATTTCCTCCCTTGATCAATTTAAAAAGACTCTAAAACAATATTTTAAGGCAAAATGGCTCTGCCCATGCATATATCCAGATTAGATGCCCTCCGTAAAATACAGGCCTCACTTACTCCATAACTAATCCAAAACCTTTAGGACAACTTGAGAGGGGACCTTTAATCCAGTTGCCTACTATCTGCTCACCACCGTAACCATATTTTAAAATCTGTCTCAATTTTCCTATTGCACTACTTTAATAACTGCACTAAGAACTGTAGTTAAACTGTTAGGTTATAGTAACTAAATTGTATGTAATTTGTATTTTCCTATTTTTCCTTTCTGTTATTTTTATTACTATTTCACTTTGTTGTAACTATATTGTCTCATACCTTTGTGGAGCTTTTCTCCCCGGGCCTCCGCTGAAAATGGACATGTATCCAGTCGGACTATCCCGGTCAACAAATGTAAAATAAATAATAAATAAATAAATATGTTTAGGATTGGTTGTTTGTGTACACTGGACTTCGCAGATGGGAGGGTTGAGATAGGCAAGAGTAGGAGTATTAATACCTTCTTTAAATCTTCTACAGCCATTAAAGATTTGGGTAACTTGTATGACAAAAAATGTCCTCTGGCATGCTTTAGTCATAGAAAATTATTCTACGTGGCACAGTTAGTGTCTAAAGACATTTTCCTCTAGACACAAGCATATTATACTCTCCATTCATTTTACGGTTGTCCTGTCACCAAACAATGTGCCTTCTTTGGTATGTTTCTATCCAAACACCTTGCACAACTAAAAAGGCCCTAAAGATAAGAAAACCACTAGACTTTCTAGTTTTAAGTCATTCTGACAGCTAAAAAGCTCTGCTAATGTACTCCATCTTATACAGGCTGTTTTGTTTAGCTTTCCATGCAATAAAAGTCACTGCTTTACTTGATTTCTTTTACAAGACAAGTCGCAAACTGCTTTCAAACACCCCAGTCCTTATTAGCATATAAAGAGGAAATGGTGATATTTTAAATAACTAACCCAATACATGCTTTTCCTATCTGCACATCAAAGAAAGTAACTCCTCTCCAAATTCCATCCCTGTGACTGAATGGGCATTTGTACATTTACCCTGTGATGTATAGTATGGATCAACTGTAAGAGACAGCTAATACAACATGTATACTTGGTTGACTCTTTCTAAGCTTCTTAATGGTTAGTAAGGCAACATACCAACTATGAGCCCTTCACATCTGTATGTCTTGTGTATTGTGCAGATCATGCTCAAATCCTGTCAAATGACTAGATATTGCGCATCTTAACCTTTTATGGTGATAAGATGCAGGTTGCTAGCAGTTGTAACCCAGTGGTGATATAATACAATGATTTAATATGGAAAAAAAAAGACACAGTCAACAGTGTGCAGGATGCCTATGAAAATAATTACATGCTAGCAGTGTGATATCATTTTAATATACTTTTATAGCTTTTCTGTGTTAAAGTTGTTGAAAAAATGTCTAAAGTGTGCTATTTTTACATAGTTGAATACCCTAGCTAACACCAAAATTTTTTAATAGTAAGCAACAAGAGATTTACTTAGTGTATCACATTGTTTTCATATTCTGGACATATATGTACAGAAATTACATGTTAATTACTGTGATAGGCTGTATGGACCTTGTTGATGTGCCAGAAAATATGCAGTAAAATGTGAAATACAGAAAAATTATACATGACTAAATTAAGTGTATTTTTCAGAAAAAAAATAATAAAATGCTGTAAAAATATAGCTAATAGCTGTATCCCAGTAAATCATGCAGCTGGGTTGCAAAGATTTGTGAAACTGTATACAAATGTTGCAGTTGTTAATTATTTTGTCAACATTTTTTTTTTTTGCTTGTTTGTTTGTAAGACTAAGGTGCATATTTAAGAGTGAAACATTTCTCAAATACTTAAGACACAAGCATTGGCATACTTTTTTTCAAGAGGTACCATAAATGCACTACAGCTTCCGCTAGAGCTAAATCACTGTGCAAGCATTCAGAATCAAACATGAAATATTGGTTTAAGATCAGAGAGAGAAGTTTAGCAGTTAGACTTTGCCTTCTGAAATATGTACAGAGAATGTTTTGGCCTGAATGCTCATATCTGAAAATTATTGCCTGCGAGATTCATGTAACTGCTAAATGCTTTTAAATGTCATGCAGTCAGGATATAGTAAATCATATACCTTCTGGTTAGTAGTAGGAAAAGAAAACTATTAGAAAGTGTTTTTTTGAATGCCACCTATATGACTGCAACATTTGTTTTGGTACTTATTTCCTGTATGTTTAGTCTTTCAAAGAGCATTGCTTACATTTTAGCTATTTCAGCTCAGGACTTTAATTATTCAACTCCACTAGCATATGGGTGGTGGTTTATGTATTAGCATGTAAGAGTAATCTCTGAACTTGGCGACTTATTAACTGTTGGTAATTACACTCTAATAACAATTGCGTAAGAGATCTAACCATTGAACTATTACATTGTCAATGTCTTAACTTATGTATGAATGATAACTGTTCTTTTTATGTGCTACATTGCTTTAGGTATTAACAGTGAGTGACTATATTGAGAGGAAAAGGGGAACTGGCATTAAGAAAGCTTTATTTTCCATTCATAAGAAATGTGCATGTGTGAAATGCCACAGTTTCTTATAACTGGTAGTTAGAATTACCCAGGTTCAAACCGTGAAACTTGGTACAAGAGCCTGCATTCTATACCCACACCACCACATGTGATTCAGGGAGTTGAGTTCATAGCTCTCAACTGTCCAGAGTTTCACAGAATATTTGGCTCATACTTTTGGTCTGTTCTCCTTACAATTTGTGGTTTTGTGGCAAATCAGTGAGATGATTTTCACAGAATATTTGGCTCACGCATTTGGTCTGTTCCCCTTAAAATTTGTGATTTTGTGGCAAATCAGTGAGAACAGAATTCAGTAAATAATGATAACTCTTTATGTTTCAGTCTTCCTATCTTTTTTGGAAACACATGGTAATACAAAACACTATTTCAGCAACATTCTAAGACTATACAAGCAATATTTAAAATGTGTCCCTGGTTTTGGGCCTTTGCCCCCCCCCCAAATAAATGTTGGCTTTGGTTTGTTTCTTGGCTGGGGCGCCTTCTGCAGTTTGTAGATTTTTGATCTTCTTAGAGCGCATTTTACGATGCCAAAAGTAATGTTATCTAACAGACAGGATATGCGTGCAGCTCTTGTGAAAAAAAAAAAGTATTGAGCATCGATTTGGCTTTCAGTTGCGGTACATATGACAGTTTTAATTCCAGGTTGTAAATTTGTTCAGTTCTGCAACAGATAATGGCATGAATAATGCTGTAAGGAGATAATGATGACTGATCAGGTAGATTAGTTAACTACCATGCTAGGTGCCCTTTCAGGCCATTTTAATCCTAGGCAAATTTCCTTTCAAAGATGAGAATCAAACCATGTACGTTGTGTATATAAGAAATACCATAACTATTATAGCAACCCCCACTTTTTATTGCCTGCTGCATAGTTTTTACTGCATTTTATTGCTATTAACTAATCTGCATGGGTAACTGATTTGTTTGCAGTTAAAAGCATTCTGTAGAGTTTCTTTGCTCCTTTATCTGTTTAAAAACTTTCATTTTGTGGCTTTCTGTAGTGTTTACTGTCTAAAGAGTGCAGGCTAATAGCTTTAATATTGGTCCCCACCCATCCTCCCTGTTGGTACATTGTTGTTATACTTGGTGGCTTTGCAGTTGCCAGCCCCTACTGTAAATTTGATCTGGGACAATCCCTCCCAGTCTAGTTTCATTAGCTCATTCTACCTAATACAGAAAGAACATCTGAGAAGGCCTTCTGTTCCTGTTTTCTCCCTTTCAAAAAAAAATGCCTGAATCTCCTTGTGTTCCGACTGTGCCTCTCAAACATTTTGGAAATATAGAGTATATTTTAGAGCATTTATTATAACTGTATTTGCCTTAATATTGCTACAACTCAAGTGCTCTAGGTTGCACTGCATCTGAATTGTGTGTTTTAGCTGCTTTTCTGTATATATAGACTTCTCTGTATATGCAGACTAGCTACTTATTCTGCTGTATTATTGCCTCTTAAATCGTTTTTCAGTTGTGCACTTGCCTTGCTTCATTTAAAAAGTTTTAAATTGCTAATTTTGTAGAGTTTTAATTGCATTTATTGTTTAGGACTACACACTCAAGTGTGTTAGCCTTTTCTGTGTTTATTTACTGTACTATTGCATTGTTTAGCCTATTTTAACAAAACGAAACAAAAAAAATATTATCTTGTTTGCTAGTTTCCCACCTTTCCTTGCCAGTCCATATCCCAGGCTTTGCTTGTCTCAGGACTTTATTTTCTGTGTTCAGAGCTATCCAGACCTTGCTGTGGTAGAGGGAAGTCCTACTACTTACCAGTGGGAGTGGTGAGCATTGTACTGCCTAACACTAGAGGAGTGGTTTCCAGCTCTGAAATTGTAATTTTATTAGCCTTTTTGGGCTAATTTCTATCCCTTTCAACTTTCTGGCTTAAAAACGTGTGTGTTGGCATGTTTTTTGCATCGTGCAGCACCGCGAGGCTACAGTTAAACTATTCCAGGTGCCAGAAAGTCTGCTCTTCATATTCTCCCTTAGAACTAGCTGGTTTCTCAGTAGTAGCACTAAAATCTGAATCCCTGTGACTTGCACTTGCTCTATAACCTGCTGGAAAGCACTAGGAAGCCTGAAACTAATACAAGCACACAACTCTCCTTGTCAGTAAGGAGAAATTAATTGTAGGCACTAAACAGCCTATAATTGCAAAGTACCTTGCAAAGGTAAACACCGTATCCATTATTTCAGCCACCCAATCATAATGATTGTTGAATGCACACACAAACCAGTTGAATGCAGTGAGGCTAGAACAAGTCCATTATTTTTTTAAATGATGGCCTGCGCATTGGTGCTAAGTTTTTGAAAGAGTTTATTAATACTTAGTTTTTAATGGCATGCTATGACCTTTGATAGCTTGAGTAAAACAGATTGAGTGCATAGGTGAGTAACTGTAGCTTTATTGTTTATTCTGTTGTCTTATCTTATTTTTTGAAGTGCTCTGTTTTGCTTTGGTTATTAATAGCTTCTTGCCTGCATGCATTAGATGTTTGCCGTAAGTGATTATTTACTCTATCACTCATTATTTTCATTTATTTTATGACTGTTGACCAGGAAAGTCTGGCTGAGCACAAACACCCCTTTTCAGCAGAGGCCCATGGACAAAATATCTAGTGCATGCAGCTCAATCAGTATTATTCATAAATATTTTACTTAATTCCTTTTATAGAACATTCCTCATCAAAAGTTGATACTTTGTGCCTGACAAACCAAATTGGCTTTTGATAAAATATTTAATGCAGAGAGCACTCATTTATTCATCCAGATGCAGAGATGCATATTTCTGTGGTCAGTAATTCTTGGGATGTGTTATAATTCCTTTGGCTAGAAGATTGTTTGGCTTGATGGAATACTGTGATCTCAGCAATGACTAATCAAACAAATGCCCAGTTTTAAAGTTTTACTTCTAATAATGACTAGCTAAGGATTGTACACCATGTCAGTGATAATCAGTATTTAAAATTTGTTACCGGGTAATGTGCTGATCCAAGAAGTGCCGGTTTCAGACAAAGCTCTGGCAGATAGCACAAGTAAACATACAAAGCACCTGTGAGACACATTTACAAAGGTACTTGCGTACAAAATTACATATCTATTACATACGTTTTCCCTCCCTTTTTCAGTTTTGATTGGTTGTTCTGTGTTTTAAATATTTGTCAGTTTACTTGTGATTTTAATATGGTCTGATGAAGCAGATTTGAACTGCGAAAGCGCTTACCTGTTCAACAGAATAAAGGATTTCTCATTTTTCCTAAGGATTATTTATTATTCCTGTGAGCCTTGCTTGAAACCTTAGTTTTTGTGACAGAATGCCTTGACAGTATTAACTGCAAAATGGAAAGAGCATAAAGTACACAGTTATACCAGTACAGTATTACCTTTGTTTGTTTATTTTTTTCACGATGAAGAACAGCATATCCTTTCTGTTTTTCTCTGACCTTCCAAATTATTCCAAGTAAGTTTCTTCCACATTGCTCTCATTTCTGCTTGCAAATCATGGTATTTGATGATTTTTGTGTCTCTCTCAGTATGCAAGACTAATCACTGGGTGTAGCAAATCAATGATAAATGCTACTTGTGTTTTTTTTTTGTTTTGTTTTTTTCTGGACTACTATATTTCGTTTTCTCCCTTCTATTTTTTGTATTGTTGGTAATGGGTGACACCATGTGATATCTTAATTATTCTCTGCAATGCTTTGTGATTCATGCTTGCAGAGCTTCTCAACTACTTCAGTATTCTAATGTTTGCACAGTCCCATGTTACTGTGCCCTTCAGTATACTGGTCCTCTGCCATGAGTCTATCGCAATCATCAAAAAGTGTGTGACCATTTCTTTACGGAACTCACATGTCTGTTTCTCCCATACATTCAAAGGACTTTGTACAGTTTGGTTTACACAGTCCACTGTCATGGGCCACCATTATTAACCATTTGTCTTTTTGTTTCAGTTCACCCCTTCTTAACCACTCCTGAGGCAAATCCTGATAGACAGGATGTTGTTCAGGAGATCTCTGTACTTGCCACAATACTTGTGCCTTTTTCAAAAGTTAATTACATTCATAAATTAGTAACACTGTAGCTGCCACTAGCCTAGCCAATTACTCCACGTGAGAATCGAAGCTTGCAGTTAGTGGTTCGTGTGCTCACTCTATAGGCACAATGCAAACCTCCCACCCTTCTGCATTTCTTTCCTTTGCATCCGGTCCTCCTTGTATTCTTCTTGGCGCATTCATTTGCTGTGTGATTTGTTTATTTCCATTAATCCTTGGTACCGATTATAATTTTTCCAAACTAAGCAGAGAAGTTGTCTTCGATAACTGGTCAGTAGATATGCAAGTCCCACAACTGCAGATCTCTACATGTAATCAATTTTCAATGAGGCCTATACTTCTTTCAGAATGAGGAATACATAATCTTGGTGTAAAAAAGAAGTTATGTTCTTTCCATGACGTTCCATGTGAGTGGTTTAGCTCGCCTTTATTCTTACACGTGGGTTCGGAGCTGATCCATCGGCTCCGAGTTGGCTGCATTACTAACTAAAGATCTCAGAATAGCATGAGGCCAGGCCCCCTATCCCATGATGCTCTCCGTCCTACCCCAGATCTAGTTTGCTGAACTCATCAGCAAGAAAAAGGCAACTCAAAAGTACTCCAGCAGGAGTAAGAACCCTAGAAAAAGACTACCAGACCCCAAGTCTACCCATTCTTTGAGACCCAGAAGGGGAAGGTGGGAGGGAATGTAAGAATAAAGGCGAGATAAACAACTTACATGGAATGTTATGGTAAGAAGATAACTTCTTTATGTGAAGTTGTTAAATCTCGCCATTTATTCTTACAAGTGGGTAGCGTTCCAAGCACCCTAATCCTGGGTGATTCACAGGAGTATATTTCTGAGGACAGTGGAAACAAAGGAAGCTCTGTCCCTGGAGGCCTTGTCCACTTTGTAATGAGTGATAAAGGTATGAGGCTTGGACCAAGTGGCAGCTGCACATATTGTATCCAAAGGTAAACGAGCCGTATAAGCCGAATATGTGGAGACAGCTCTAGCTGAATGGGCCTTCACACCATATTCTAACATTTGGTTGGCAGAAGAGTAGATAAATTTAATGCAGTCTGTTAACCATTTGAAAAGGTAACTTTAGAAACTGATAATCCTTTCTTGGTGTCTGCATAAGATACAAAGAGCTTGTCAGATCTTCGAAATTCCTTCATCCTGTCCAAATAAAATCTCAATTGTCTGTGGACATCAAGTTTATGCAACATGTATTCCAACAGACTAGAATGATTACGGAAAAAAGGTTGGAAGTTCAATAGTTTGGTTCAGATTGATCTCAGAGCACACTTTTGGCAAGAACGAAGGTTTAAGTCCTCTAGTGAAACCCTGTCCGGATGAAACACCAAATACGGTGGTTTGACAGAAAGGGCTTGAAGCTCAGATACCCTGCATGCTGAAGTAATGGCCACCAAGAAAATAGTCTTCCAGGATAGAAACTTCAATTGACAAGACGATGCAGGCTCAAAGGGAGGAAGAATAATACGGGACAAAACAAAATTTAGATTCCAGGGAGTAAATGGCTGTTTTAACAGGAGGCCTGAGATGAATGGTGCCCTTAAGGAAGGCCTGACAATTTGTGCGACATTAAGTTAGAACCCTCAGTTCCAAGATAAAAATTTGAGATGGCAGGCAACGGTACTCTAATTGTGGCAGCCGCCGCACCTTCTTGAAAAAGTTGAGAGAAATTCCAGAATACTAGCAGTAGGGGCCACATAGGGATCAACGTTGTTACGAGAAGCCCAAAAGGCAAAACGCTTCCACTTACTAGCATATAACTTTCTGGTAGAAGCTTTATGGGAAGATACAAGAATATGTTGTACCACCGAAGAAAAGTCATGTGACCTGGATAGGAAGGGAACTGGAGCAGCCAAGCTGTCAGTCTGAGGGAATGAAGAGAGCTGTGGAGGGTCCCTGATGAATGTATCAGAAGGTCTGGAACTGGGTCCAGAATCCAAGGTTCTTCCAGTTGGAAGAGTCGGAGAAAGGGGAACCAAACCTGACTAGGCCAAAGTGGAGCTATTAAGATTACCGTCCTGTCAAGAGCTTTGGCTTTCTGCGAGAACTTGGGAATCAGGGGAATAGGAGGGAAGGCATACAGGAGTCCTGGGGGCCAATCATGTATGAGCGCGTCCCTTGGGTTGTTCCCTGGTGGGGGATTTAGGGCAAAGTAGCTTCTGCATTTGGCATTAATAGAGGATGCAAAAAGGTCGCAGCAAGGCTGGCCCCACCTGCAGAAAATCTTCTCCACAACTTCGTTCTTGAGGGACCACTCATGAGGTAACAGAATGGCTCTGCTCTGTTTGTCTGCTATTACGTTGGATTTCCCTGGGATATGCGTTGCAATCAGAAAGCGCCCAGTGGACACAGCCCACTGCCAAATTCTCAAGGCCTCTCGACACAGAGGGTAAGACCTGGTTCCTCCTTGTTTGCTGATGTACCAGACAACAGACATGTTGTTCGTCTGTATGGCAATTGTCCCTAGAGGCAGAGAGTCGTGAAAGTGCTGCAACGCCAAAAGCACCCCTCTCAGCTCCAGAACACTGATGTGCAACTGCAACTCCGTCTCTGACCAGGTGCCTTGGGCAGTACTTCCCTGAAATATCCCCCCCGTCCCATCAGGGAAGCGTCCGTGGCCAACGGCGGGGGGAGAACAAATGGACGACCCATTGTAAGCTGTTGGCTGGTCAACAACCAGTGAAGATCCTTCTTGCAGGAGTCTGTAATCATTACCAAGGACGACATGGGAAGTTGTTGGTATGACCACTGGGTGAACAGTAACCATTGGAGGATCTTAATATGCATTCATCCCAGAGGACCTGCTATGAGAGTAGCTGCCATGGTGCCTAGGAGTTTTAGAACATGATGGGCCAGTACTTTTTTTCTCTGCAAAATGTCTGAGATCTGAGTCCATAAAGAGGTTATTCTGTCCAGGGGTAATCAGTGTGGCAGTGGTAGTGTCTCGTTCTGCTCCAATAAAGGATATATGCTGCGATGGCAACAACGCAGATTTTTCAAAATTGATAGTGATGCCTAGCTGAGAGCAGAGATTGAGAGTGTGATCCCTGGACAGAATTAGTTGATGCTTGGAGGCAGCGGTAAGGAGCCAGTCATCCAGATATGGAAACACTCTGAATCCTAGACATCTCAAGTGAGCTGCG
This sequence comes from Protopterus annectens, assembly GCF_019279795.1. Taxonomy (NCBI): domain Eukaryota; kingdom Metazoa; phylum Chordata; order Ceratodontiformes; family Protopteridae; genus Protopterus; species Protopterus annectens. The sequence continues at coordinate 484,919,850 of NC_056738.1, read as the reverse complement.
ACTACTGCCATGCATTTGGTAAACACTCTGGGGGCTGCTGTGAGTCCAAAGGGCAGTGCTCTGAATTGGTAGTGACTGGCTCCCAGCCGGAAATGCAGATAATCTCTGGATGGCCTGGCCACTTTGATGTGGTAGTACGCATCCTTGAGATCTATGGAGCACATCCAATCACCCACTCCGAGGAATGGAAGGATAGACTGAAGCATGACCATCCAGAACTTCTCCTTCTTTACAAATGTGTTGAGTCTGTTGAGATCCAAAATTGGTCTCCAGTCCCCTGTCTTCTTTGGAAATAAAAAGAATCTGGAGTAAGTTCCGGATCCTATCTGGTCTGCTGAGACTGGCTGGATGATTCTCTTTTCCTGCAGCCTCTGGATTTCTATGGCTGCTTGATCGCTTAGACTGGGTGGAACATCTGGGATTTTTGTGCCGACAGGTGGCTTTTCGTAGAAATGGAATGAAATATCCTCTGGAAACTATGCTTTGTACCCAAGAATCTGTTGTAATTCCTAGCCAGGCATCCGGATGCCTCCAGAGCAGGACAGTCGGGCCTCCTCTCAGGAGCGCTGGTAGGGCTTGCCAAGGAACTACTCCCTGTCACCCTGGTTCTGCAGACCCCCTCTGCTGCCAGGGTGGCATCTTCCGTTATTGCCCCGTCCTCTACCCCTAGAGGGGGGTTCACTACGTGTATTCTGGAAAGCTACTTGGGACTTTTGGAACCACATTTTCCCACCTTTCTGCCCTTTGGGGCATGGTCTAGTAGCCTTTCCCTCCTGCTCACACCTAGTGAGAGTCTCCTTGACTTTGGGCCCAAACAAGGAAGAGCCATCGAATGGGGTGTTAAAGGAAGACTTGAAGGCTTCCGCAAAGGAGCATAAGCACATCCAGGATTGTTTCCGCAGAGCTAGCTATAAATATAGATATACAAAATATAGAAATATAGAGATAGACTAATAGTTGCATTGCTTTTCATGTGCCTCTGTGCAGATATATTACATCAGAATGTTGTATATCATTAGGTGCATTGCTTTTCATGCGTCTCAGTGCAGGTATATTACATCTGAATGTTGTATATCATTGTGTTTTTCAGGTATGATTTCACGTGTAAAGCAACACAGCCACCACCAAAGATGTCATCTGTTGAGGAGAAAGCAAGCAGCATTTACCTGTTGGGTGAAGAAACTGACTCTGATGGTTGTAGGAGTGGTTCAGACAATGGTATGCACCTTGAGGCACAACATAATGCCAGCCAGAGTGTGGATGATGATTATGACACAGAGGATGGGATTCCACTTGCATGTTTGCATGAAAAGGCCATTGCCTGTGATACGTATGATGCCCCTGTGCCCGCCATTACTGAAAGACGACTGCAATTTGCCAAAGCAGACATGACCAGTAAATATGACACTGATCATGACAGTTCATAGATTCATAGTTCATAGAACAGTGAGGATTAGGTGCCACTTGCACACCTAAGGAAGGTGGTGACACACAATGGCCACCCAGTGCATTCAGAGTATGATGCAGACGATGACTTGTCTTTATCTGTGTTCAAGAAAGCATGTGGTATGACTACTATGCAGTCCTCCACTGGCACTGCAAGTGCTGACAAGGGTGTGGATGTGCCTTCGACTGTGCATGACGTGGAAAGTGGTCCAGAGTATGGTGATTGAGATGGAGGAAATAAACTAGATACGAGTCCAAGCAGCTCCTTGTCAGGCAATGATGTGGTTGTGCCTCAACAGGGAACATGTGTTAGTAGTTCACTAACAAAGGCATGCAGTACAGTTGCTACTGGCATTGAGACAGCACCATCTGTCAACCCTTCAGCCCTTTCCATTCCCAACTGTTCCATGTGACCCAGTCGGGTACGCCGAGCAGGCCCACCACGTAAGATCATTTGGGAAAAACACCTCCAAACTTTACACATTGAGGAATTTGTGGGGCCAGTAGGATCAGTAAATCACTTGGGCTCAGATAGCAGAGAGATGGACTTACTGAATTTGATGTTCCCAGAGGAGTTGTACACCAGTATTGCTAATGAAACCAATCGCTATGCTGCGCAGAGGCAGGCTGCAGCGGGCAAGGTTGATAAGCAGTGAAGTCCTGTTTGCCCAGGAGACATACGCACATTTCTAGGTGTCAGAATATACATGTCTATTGTACATGTTCCTGAATACAGGCAGTACTGGGAAACGCACCATGTATATGGTCGCTTCCCAATAGCGGAGTACATGACCAGAGATGGGTTTGATAAAATTCAGCAGTACTTCCACTGCAACAATAACAGCCTGAGGCTACCACAGGGCTCTGGTGGTCATGACAAGCTACATCACGTACGGCCAATACTGGATGCAGTACTTCATGCATGCAGGACACGTTACAATGTGCATCATGAGGTGGCTGTAGACGAAGCCATGGTTGGCTTCAGTGGACGCTTGACATTTAAACAGTTTATGCTTGGTAAGCCCAAGAGGTATGGCATTAAGGTGTGGGTGTTGGCAGACTCCACCAATGGGTATGTACATGAATTCCAGGTATACACTGGAAAAAGGGAGCAGAATACAGAGATCTGACTGGCACACAGAGTTGTGGTTGACTTAATTAGGGGACTGATTGGCAAGAAGCATCACATTTACTTTGACAACTTCTTTACCTCTGTTCCGCTGGCACAGCAATTGCTGAAAGATGGTCTATACTATTGTGGAACCATGCGCACCAATAGGTCAGGATGGCCTCTAACATTCAACAGACAGGCCTTCGGAAAAGCAGCTCGAGGCTACTACAAGCAATTGCAGGGTGGACCACTGCTAGCTACTGAATGGAAGGATAGCAACTCAATATTCCTCCTGTCAACTAACTGCAACCCAACCTTGCCAGTCTCCAGCACACACAGAAAAAAGCGTGATGGAAGCAAGGCAATGGTGCCATGTCCACCAGTTGTAAACATGTACAACAGTTACATGAATGGGGTGGACCGAGCAGCTCAGCTCAGGACACAGTATTCCACTGCCAGAAAGGCCCGCAAATGGTGGCTGTACTTGTTCTGGTTCTTATGGGATGTGGCCATTGTCAATGCTTTTATTATATTCCATGAAAGTAACAGCCACCAGCAATTGTCACACTCTGGATGTGCTATTCCAGCAACACAGTTGCAGTTCCGAAGGAACCTAGGCTTGCTTCTACTTACCAGTTACACGAAGAGGAAAAGATGCACTGAGATTACTGACCCATAGGTTGTGAGCCGATTTGAGCATGGCTCTCATTTTCCGGTGACATCACGTAAATCAAGATGCAAAAACTGTGCCAGCAAGGGTAAACATGCTGAACCATCATGGGGGTGCCCAACTTGCAAGGTCAACCCGTGTGTCGAATGCTTTGGCAAGTACCATGGCCTTAAATATCTCGTGGGTTACTGATGTCAGGAGAGGCACATGTTGCGATGCACAAGACAAATCAAGATGTGTATACTCTTGTGTTGGTGGATGCATCGCAGGGGCATACCCAGCCATCATGGATGTTATGATCCTCCTGGATCGCAGTTGCGAACTTGGAGACTCTTCAGCTCAGTCCCATAGTGCTGCTGTCATAGGTGAGCACGGCCTTGGGGTTGCCACTGTGGTGCAGTGTTACCTTCCGGGAAAAGACACATGCAAGAAGACAAAGCCTGGGTCAGTCTTGGTCTTTTCACATGTTGTCTTGGTGTAGCTCTCCAGTCAGTCTCCCTCCCTTTCAGGTGTAGTCAATGTATGCAGGTCAGGGAAACAGGGTTTACATTAGATCCTCCCTTCCACTCCTTATGGCCATTGCCAAAAGGACACATGTAAATGGAAAAGACAGATGTAAAGCAGAGTGCCTCACCATGCTTTTTCCCATGTACATGTTGCCTTTCTGTGCCCCCTTGTCAGTTACTGGCCAAGCCCTTCAGCACCAAGGTCAGGAAGGTCCCTCTTCAGTCTTTTCTGCCAATTGCTCTTGTGTTAGGAGATGCATCTTGGGGGCATACCCAGCCACCATGGATCTTGTGATCCACCTGGATCGCAGTTGGGAACTTGGAGACTCTTCACCTCAGTCTCATAGTGCTGCTGTCCTAGGTAAGCATGGTCTTGGGGGTGCCACTGTGATGCAATGTTCCCCTCTGGGAAAGGACACATGCAAAAAGACAAAGCCTGGGTCAGTCTTGGTCTTTTGACCTGTTGCCTTGATGTAGCGCTCCCCTCAGTCTCCCTCCCTTCAGGTGTAGTCAATGTATGTAGGTGAGGGTAGTAAATGTATGAAGGTCAGGGCAGCAATTAGTGAGTTACTTCAGTCCCTCATCCCTTAGGTCCATTGCTGAATGGGCATATGTAAAGAGAAAAGGCAGAGGTAAGGCAGACTGCTGACACTGAAGGATGTCGTGAGACAATAGTGGTATCAGCGGTCTGAGTGGGCAGCCAGCACAGCTATGGGACACTCCAGATAACCAACATCTGGAGCCCCATGCCTGTCCTTGACATATTAGTAGAGTGGTGGTCCTTACCTTACTTTTTCTCTTTACATGTGCCCTTTTTTGCCCCCTTGTCAGTGTCCACCCATGCAGTATTTCAGGTAAGGTAAGACTGTCCTCTGCTGTTCTGGGAATCGCTGGAAAGGGAGCTGTCAAAACCCTAAGCTGTCCCATCGCAGAATCTTGTGCTGGTGGATGCATCGCGGGGGGCATACCCAGCCACCATGGATCTTGTGATCCACCTGGATCACAGTTGGGAATTGAAGTCTCTTCAGCTCAGTCCCATAGTGCTGCTGTCCTTGGTAAGCATGGCCTTGGGGGTGCCACTGTGATGCAATGTTTCCCTCTGAGAAAGGACACATGCAAAAAGACAAAGCCTGGGTCAGTCTTGGTCTTTTGACATGTTGTCTTGGTGTAGCTCTCCCCTCAGTCTCCCTCCCTTCAGGTGTAGTCAAGGTACGTAGGTGAGGGTAGTAAATGTATGAAGGTCAGGGCAGCAATTAGTGAGTTACTTCAGTCCCTCATCCTTTAGGTCCATTGCTGAATGGGGACATGTAAAGAAAAAAGGCAGAGGTAAGGCAGACTGCTGACACTGAAGGAGGTTGTAAGACAATAGTGGTATCAGCAGTCTGAGTGGGCAGCCAGCACAGCTATGGAACACTTCAGATAACAAACATCTGGAGCCCTATGCCTGTCTTTGGCATATTAGTGGAGCAGCAGTCCTTACCCTGCTTTTTCTCTTTACATGTGCCCTTTTTGTGCCCCCTTGTCAGTCATTGTGTGTAATTTGGTGCTTTCACGGGTAGTAGGTATATACCTCTGACGTGTCATCACCACTTATGTACCTAATGCAAAGAATACTGCCCCTGTGGATAGGATGGAAGATTTGGATGGGCTAACCAGGTAATGCATATGATATACATATATATGTAGTCTTCCAATACATTTGTCAAATATCAGTACTAATCTGTTTGCATTTTCTTTCCTCTGCAGGTTTGTCCACCTTCTGACACTGACATGGCTTCAAGATCAGGAGAATGACAAGTGACAGTGTGGGTATGTGGCCATTCCTACATTCACTGGGCTACCAGCCATGCCTCTGAAACTGAAAACCAATACAACTTGAGCTTCCCCACATCCAGTGTGAACGTATACTGGATTGTAAGAAGAGGTATGCATTGGAGCAGGCTACTGCAGTTGTTGGAAGAAAAGTGTCCCATCTACTCTGAGCCCGACATTCTTGTGCTGCACATTAGAGGGAATGATGTCATCAGTCAACCACTCGGAAGGCTACAGTTTCAAATCACAGCAATTTTTGAACACCTGAAGTCTTGGTGGCCACGTTGTCATTTTGTGTGGTCTGATATAATTCCTCGACAGATATGGAAAACAGCAAGCAGTCAACGGGCAGCTCACAAGGGCAGACGTTTACAGAATGGGTTCATGCATGGCTTGATGCACAGGGTCGGTGGATCTACAATCTGCCATGACAGCATCACCGTGGAAGATGTTCACCTGCTCAGAAGGGATGGCATTCACCTAACTGAGGAGGGCATTGGGATGTTCTTGACCAACCTCCACAATGATGTGAGGAGAGCTATGCAGGATTGGTAACATGCAGCTTGTGAGAAGAATGGAAAACACCCATGACCAAGTAGGACCAGTATAGTAAGTAAAACTCTGTTATGAAATGTGTTGTGTAAAATGCATTTCTCTGAGCTTGGCAAATAACTGTGGTAAGGAGCTGGTGAGGATGTTGAGAAAGAACAACTGTTTCAGGAGAGTGCTACCATGTACAATGTAATATGTCAGTGACCATTCTACAATACTACTTTTTTTAGTCTGCTTTTATCAGGCATGTGTAGAGTTTAGATGACAGGAAGGGCTTACTAATACAGAACTTGATCCCTTAGGTCCATTGCTGAATGGACACATGTAAAGAGAAAAGGCATAGGTAAGGCAGACTGCTGACACTGAAGGAGGTCATGAGACTGCAGTGTTATCTGTCTGAGTGGGTAGCCAGCACAGATTGGACAAATGAGATGGCCTTGCCTGTTCAGTGGCGTGGCAGGGCCTTACCTTGCTTTTTCTCTTTACATGTACCCATTCAGCAGTATGTTGGCTACACCAAGAATGTGTATATTTACAATCATGTGTGTCTACATGGTAAAACAACTGCTTATGAATGCTGTACACATGTACAGATATCAGTTTTGTTAGGACTCATGTTATGGAAATTATGATTTTTTTCATATTTTGGTAAATCACTTTGCAAGGGAGCATCTGAATGGGCCAAGTAATACCTCATTTTGAAGACAGTATTGCTCGTTCCAACATGGTAAAAGAATTGTGCCTGTATGCTGTACACAAGTGCATATATCAAAGTTTGTTTTGGACATAGTTTATGGAAATTATGATTTTTTTTCATATTTTGGTAAATAACTTTGCAAGGGAGCATCTGAATGGGCTAAGTAATGCATCATTTTGAAGACAGTATTGATAGTTCCAACATGGTAAAAGAATGGTGCCTATATGTTGCATACATGTGCAAATATCAAAGTTTGTTTCATACTTAGGTTATGGAGATTGTTTTTTTTTTTCATATTTTGGTAAATAACTTTGCAAGGGAGCATGTCAGTGTGCCAAGTAATACCTCATTTTGAAGACAGTGTTACTGCTTACAACATGGTAGAAGAATTTTCAAATTTTGGTAAATAACTTTGCAAGGGAGCATGTCAGTGTGCCAAGTAATACCTCATTTTGAAGACAGTGTTACTGCTTACAACATGGTAGAAGAATTGTCTGTGCACTGTACACATGTACAGATATGACAGCTTTAGTCTTGTAGGATTATGAAAATTATACATTTCCAATACTTCTCATTATTATGCCCATATCTTTGCAAGGGAGCATGGTGATCACACAAATGATGCACCATTTTGAAGCTGACATTCAGATGTACAACCTCTACACTGACATGTAGGCTCAGTCTGTTACAGGTGATGAGATATTATGCTTTGTTTATTCAATTATGAGAAATACTATATTAATCATATTTCTGGGAATATCTCCATAAAGGAGCATCACACAGTAATGGTTAAGTTATTATTTTAAAGCTGACATTCATACTAACAAATTAAATATACATTTTATGGGTCTACATGGTACATTGACCAAGATATTGTGCTTTGCTTTTCCAGAAAGGTATAAAATATGCACAATATCAACATTCCTTGCCAAATATGTAATAATGACTTTGATGTGCACTATCAGCATTTACACTGTTGGAAAGGTCAGTGTCTGCTGAACAACTTCCACATTTACATTTTTTGTCTAGCTCTTATAGTTAAAGAGTTATAAACATTTGTTTTCTGTATGGTATTAGAAATGGATTTTCTGAAAATGAGCTCAGGCTGCACTGTTGTTCCTATGGTGGAAGTAAGCAGGCAGCATTTTCTGAGCTGCTCCGGAGTGAATGAGTTAAGACCACCCCCAGACTAATGGTCTTGTGGAGAGGTTAAACTCTACACTAAAGACCATATACGGGCATTTGCAGATGGGTTCACGAGAGAGTGGGAGAAATATTTGCCTCATCTGCTGTTTACATATAGACAGGTACCCCAGGAATCAAGTTTTTCACCCTTTGAGTTTTTGTATGGGCATAGGGTGAGGGGGCCTTTAGATCTGATTAGTGATGAGTGGGAGGGTGAGTGTGAATCTCACAAGGGGTCTGTTGCTGCATATGTCCTAAACCTCAGGACAAGGCTTAGGGAGATCATGGGCTTGGCCCAAGAGAACCTGGCAGGTCTGCAATAGCAGAAAGTTCTGACATGACAGGAATGCTCAAGCTTGAGAGTATGTTGTGGGACAGCAAGTTACAGTGCTCATTCCTATCAGACACAAGCTACAGGCCAGCTTAGGAAGGAGTCTTTGAAGTGGCAAGGAAGGTCAGTGATGTTAATTACATGGCAAATCTGCTAAGAAGGAGGCAGGGGCACAAATTGTACCATGTTAACATGAGGAGGCCTTACCATGACAGGGAGGCCCTGGTGCTGAGTATTTGCAGAGGATGGCAGGTGGATGCTTCAAACCTTGGAGTGGGGGCTGTACTCGGCCCAGTTTCCTCCAAGGGAGAAGAGCACCCAGTTGTATATCTCAGCCATAGACTCCAACCAAAGGAGGAATGTTATGCAGCAGCTATAAAAAAAAATGTCTAGCCATAGTATGGGCACTACAGAAATGTCAGCCCCATCTGTATGAAAGGAAATTCACTGTGGTTACAGACCACAATCCCTTAACATGGCTACTTCATGCCAGCCAGCAAAATACCAAGTTATTAAGGTGGAGACTAGGGTTGCAGGCATATGACATGACAGTGCATCACCATGGGGCAGCAATGCCAATGTAGATGGGCTCTCAAGGCAGGGTATAGGTTAATGCATTCCAAGACAGGCTCAGTTCTCTCGAGCAATGTTTTTCCAGGGTCACTTGAAAAACTTGCTTGAGTCTTCAAAGGAGAGAGAGATGTGATGATATGAGATAGTGCCATCTGTGACAGGGAGAGTAGGGCAATGCATAGCTAGCTGGAGTTTTGTAAAGAATGTTATGCCATTTGACTACCACGCTGATTTGTACAGATGCTTGTGTTAAAATGCATTTGTAAAGTTGCTTATATTAAAAATGACTGGACATAACTGGGGGAACTCCCTGGTCAACTTCAGTAAGAAGCTGAGATCCCTCAAAATCCTCCAAAGCTAGTTTCAAAAACAAAATTGCCACCGACTCTAAAGACAACCACAAAGCATTCTATGGCTATGTCAAGAATCTCAATGGCAACTCAGATCTGCTCTGAGTTGCAGCACAATGGCACTAAATATACAGAACCAACTGATATTGCCAACATCCTGGCAGATAGGTTCAGTGCTAGCTTTACTCCCCTCACACCCCCTAGAGGGCCCATCTCTATACCGGAAGAATGCAAAGTTCCTGTAATTACGGCTGCACAAGTAAAAAACACACTCTCCAAAGCCAAGAACACAGCATCTATGAGACCTGACAATATCACAGGCTGCATTCTACATGAACTCCAGAATGAACTGGCACCCTACCTAAGTACCATGTTCAATCATAGCCTCACCTCAGGCTTTGTGCACACTGAATAGCGCACCACGACTGTTATCCCATTCCACAAAGGGGGAGCCATGACGGATCCCGGGAACTACCACCCCATTAGCCTGACGAGCCTGGTCTGCAAGGCCATGGAACGTATCATCATGGAACTCATAAACAAAGACATTGGTAATCTCCAAACTCTGGACCCTACCCAGTTCAGGTTTGTAAAAGGCAGATCATGTCTCCTAAACCTGACTGACTTCTTTGAAGCAGTAACCAAAGCCATAGATGAAGGTAAGGTGGTTCACACAGCTTATCTAGATCTCGCCAAGGCTTTAGACACCATCTCTCACTCTGGAATTATAGATAACCTCACTAAACTAGGTATAAATCCCTATGTCACAAAATAGGTTGCCAACTGGCTCACGGACAGAATCCACACTGTGAAAGTAGCAGACTCTAAATCAGACTTCAAACCAATGACAAGTGGAGTACCACAGGGTTCAGTCCTGGGTCTTCTCCTGTTTGGTATCTATTTCTCTGAAGTACAGGCTTAACACAGAAGGTCTTTGGCTAACAAAGTTTGCAGATGACTGCAAACTAGGAGCCATAATTGAAACTCCCAACGATGTGGACATACTACAAAAGGGCCTCACTGAGACAGATGCCTGGTGTCAAAGCCATGGCCTGAAGCTCAATGCCAAAAAGTGTACTGCCATCCCCTTTGGTAAAAACTCTGTATCCATGAACTACCACATAAGTGGTAGTCTACTTAACGCCGAAAGTGTGATAAGAGACCTTGGGACACAGGTGGACAGTAGTCTCTCCATTGATAATCACATCGCCACAGTGGTCAGGAAATCCTTCTACGTGGCTCACCATCACAAAAGGTTTCATCCAGAAAGAGAGGTCATTGTTCCCCTCTACTCATCACTCATTAGACCCATTACAGAGTACAACGCCCCTTTTGGTATGTACCTCACAAAACATCTACAACAACTGGAAAGGCCACAGAAATACCTCATAAAGAGGATTACTGGCCTCAAACAGATGCCGTATACAGACCATCTCAAAAAACTCAAGCTTTACTCCATTGCATACTGCCTACTCAGAGGCAATCTCTGCCTAACATACAAAGCTATGTCAAACCCAGAGCTGTTGGACATGCTCCACTTAAAGAAATCCCAATCCCTCCGAGCTACACGCTCTAGGGACCTAAACCTTATCACCACAATAAACAGAACATGCTGGAGGGACAGATTCCTGTCCCAGAGACTTCCCATACTCTGGAACAGACTACCTATGTCAAACAGAGCTCCTCATTAGCACTCTAAGAAAAATCTTGATGACTGGATGGGAAATAGGAAATTCACCCCAGGGATCACTGCTGTGGTACTGCTCAACAGGGGCACAGGGAAATAATTTTCTTGGGTGGCGAAAGCCAGTGTACCTTTTTGGCTAGGCTTATATAGGCCCTAGGGCTAATAGCCTAGTACCTACCTATGAACCTATAAAGCATCAACAGTGTGTCCTGCCGGACAGAACAGAGATATACACGTATGTCAGACAGTATTATAATAACTGATTAAATGTATATGTTTTAACAGAGAATTCTGGTTAATCTCAGTCCAGCTAATTTTGAAAAAATGGGTTGAAAATTAAACGGGTTGGTTTAGACCATGACGATTTGTCTGCGAAAACCAGGATTAGGAATCTTACCATACTGTTTTTAGGGGGACTGCGGTGGTGGTGCTGCGGTAGCGTTGTCGCCTCACAGTAAGACGTCCTGTTCGATTCTCAGCTAGAGCGTCTTCTGTGTGGAGACGTGCGTGAATGGGCGTACCTTCATTGAAGGTTGTGCGTCAGGGCTGGCAACTCGGCACGTAAAAATCTACTGCCAATCATTAGCGGACCAGAGTTCCGCTGTGGCGACCCCTAACCAGGAAAAGCTGAAAGACTTACTGTCCTTAGGGGTGAACTAATTGCTACCCTGGAAGGGTGGAAGTTTTTGAAATTGTTTTATAGCTTTCAGATGCTGCAACAGATCTTAGCAAAGATGTGGGTGTGTACTATAACAGGATCATGTGACCAGATATATGTATCTAACCAGGCACATCCAACAATCAGAATGGCCACAGAGATTCTGCACTAAAAGAATACAGTGCGTAAGTAATATGTCCTATGCAGACCGCCTCAATGTCCTATCACTATATTTTGTCTCCCATAGGCTTTTGAGGGGAAAACTATGCCTGGCATACAGGGATCGTCAGACCCCACTCTGATGGACCTCCTGCATATCCACAAAACAAACAGCACCAGAATTACCTGTTCTAAAGACTTAAACATTGCCTGTGATATAAATAAAACCTGCTGGATAGATAGGTATGTATCCCAGACACTACCCAGTCTATGGAACTGGCTTCCCCATCCATGTGAAGCAGAGTTCCTCCCTAACCCAATTCAAATGCAACTTAGACAAGTGAATGGGAAATCGGAAATTCATCCCTGGTTTGGCACCTACGTCTCTAATGAACACATGCAACCTGTAAATGGTTAATCTCCCAGGCCCATGCATGCACTTATCAAGGTTATCAGAACTTGTCACAGAAATTGGATGCATGGCTAAGCTTAAAAAGGCCCTTGTGGTCGTTAGCCTAGTAAACACCTATGAACCAGCACGGAAATTATTTTTTAGATATTAGTGAGATATTCCAAAACTCTCGCATCACTTTGTTTTTCAGAACCTGATAGGAAAGCTCTCTTACAAATATCACAACCATCCTCACACCTCATCTTGCCTTGCTATAGTAAGCAACTCAGCATTAATCATCTTGCCTTGCTGTAGTAAGTAACTTATCTAGGAAACAGTAATTATTTAGTCATTCAGGAAAATATCATGAGATCAGTTAAGTATTGTTTTTCTGCATATGTGTGAATCTATCCTTATTATATCTCATGGGACTGAAAATCTGGTGTTTATTGTAACTAGACAGTCAGCATTCTCATGTTTTCTATTATTTATCACATATTTCTATAGTTTTCCTTGTGGCTGGTCTTTTAGAGAATACTTTTAACATATGAAGAGTACTTATGTTTATTTCAGTGACACTGTGGCCATTCCTGAAAGCCTTGCAGCATTGGTCAAACTCTACCATTTGTATTAGTATTAATTTTACTCCGTATAATTGGGTACCATTTTAAGATACTTAGAGTAGCTGACTGGTGGCAGCATAATTACCTTATAACCTGGGCAGAGGGGATACAGCTGGTAAATCTGTGCCAGCCTTTCCCACGTGTGTGTGTGTCTGTGTATAAAAATCAAATATCCAAGTGTGTGTGTCAGCTGGTAAATCTGTGCCAGCCTTTCCCACGTGTGTGTGTGTCTGTGTATAAAAATCAAATATCCAAGTGTGTGTGTCAGCTACTTGTAACACAGATACAGAGCTCTAATGTGGTCAGTGTGGAGTCTTATTTGCAGCCTGGAGAGAGAGACAGAGTCCAGCCTCAGGTCTGGAGGGTGCTTCCTTTGTGCTTTTAAGGAAAACTGTACTTGGTGCAGACAGCTGCATCTGAAAATACTGTGTGTATCCATTTTTGCTCCTAGTGATCTCCCCTCAGTGTCAGTGGTGAGGATTGAGGCTCCTTGATTACTGGCCCAGAGTAGGAACAGTTACAAGAGGTATTAGAAATATTTCAGAACTTTTATGAAAATATATATAAAGCAGAGAAATGTGGAAATCAAGAAAACGTACAAATGGAAATGTTTACAGAAGAATGAAATATGCCAAGGTTAGAGGTAGATAAGGCTAAATTCTAACATAAGAGGAGATGAGATAAAATGTGATGTATAACCAATCCACAGGAAAGTGTCCAGGAACAGAGGGTATTCCTGTGAAAGTTTTGAGCCTAGAAGGGAAAAAAACTCAAAGAACTGGAAGGTTTTGTTTAATAGTATTTTAAAAGGAGGAGAAGCACCAACATCCTAGAAGAAGCGGTGGTGGCTTTTATATCTAAATATCGTAAAGACCAATCACAGCAAACTTTATATAGGCCCATTTCAATTCTAAATCAAGTGTTTTATTGTCTGCAATGGCTAAAAGAATGGCAAAGGCGATACCAAAATTCATGGATATAGCTCAATGTGTTTTTTGTGGCGGGAAGACAAACTTTTGACAACATTAATAGAACAATGATGATCCACAGGGACACAGGGTGTAGAAAATATCACTGTTGGTGGGTCTTGATGAAGTGAAAGCATTCCACAGACTAAGCAGGGATTATCCATGTTAAGACTCATGTTACTGCCTGTGCTTCTGCTTACACTAATTGCAGGCTGTTAATTTTTATCTTTATTCCCCTTCCCAATTATGAAAAACAACTTGCTTGTTTTCAGAAAACATTAACTTAATAAGCCTTGAAGAAACCAGTGTTCTGGATTTTTATTGCCTATTATCAGCTTGTCTCTATGGAAATGCAAGAAAAAAATGTAGTTCTCAGCTGCAGGCTTCTAAGGACATGCTGAAACATTTTTTGTTAAAGGAAAACTTTTCATTATATTTAGTGTACTCTTATTTACTTGTTTCCCTTAAAAAATATTAAATTAAGACATTCAACTATGCAAAAGTAAGACAAAAGTAAGAAAAACACAACTTTACATATATTATGATCTGTGTACTTTTGCACACCATCCCCCACCTCAACAATATAAGATTACAGCCTATTAATGTAAACATGCTTATGTCCAGCCTATTTTTTCTCTTTGTGAATTGTAATCCCTGCATTTCTTAATACTAAAAACAAAGAAAGAGAAAAAAGTATCGGTTTTAATGTCTATCACACACAAGAACAAATAAAATGCTTTACTATAAAACATGCAACTTCTACTGTGAAAAGTTTTATAGAAATACTGTTAAGAACCAACTGTTTTACTCAGATACATTTTTCCTTCCTCTTCCTCTCCTCTCATTAATGACATGCAGTGAGGCAAATGCCTTCCAGTTCCCCACAAGTTTAACAAAATCAACAAAGGTCCACTCTTTCCACTTTTCTTATATAGCTGTATTTCACAAACGTGATGCTTTGCAATCTCACATTTAGTCACTAATTTCCATGTTACTGCTCATCTCAGTCTCCAAACTCCAGATTCTGGTCCCTTTTCAAGGTACTCCTGAGTCTTCTACTCAACTCATGCTTTTCTGTCTCTCTCAAGCATTTTCCTGTGATACAGTGAAAAAGGTTCCACTGGCAAAGTCTTTCTGAGCACTTCAGTATCAGAAGAGTGAGAATCAGAGTCCCCTTCTTTTTGACAGCTCATTTTTTTTGTTGGACAAACTTTTGTATTTCCCCCTTTGCCTGTACTGCATCAAAAAATGACTGAATGTCCAGAAAAAAATATCCTGAAGACAGCTGGATACCATAGTTTGAATCTCACATCTGCCACTCGACATTCCCTGATTGCTGGAATAAATCTGTTTTTCTTCTGCCCGATGTACAATGTACAATGAATAATCATTTTCTACAAACACTTTACTGTGTCCAACTTTTAACATTTTGTTCCAGTTTTATCAAAATCAACTCTTTCTTCAGGTAAATTTGCATCTTTACTAATACAAGTCTTGGCTGCTTTCTCATGGCCAGATTTGGAGTATACAAATGGTGTGCTCTTTCAATTAACAGAGCAGTAGCTTATTTGTGCCTTCATAAAGTTAATACAGTCTGTTCTAGTTTCTCTGGTCCAACAGAAAATCTCAGATTTTCCTAACGTGTTTAACTCTACAGCATTTTTGAAACATCTCTTCTTAAGCAGTTTCATACTCTGCTGTCCTTTTCTTCATTTTAACCCCTGATTTTTGACATTTTTATCAGCTCATCAGAATATCTATTTAAAGCTTCTTCCATTTTTCTAGTGTTTAAGTTTATACCCCTTCAGTGTTTCATTTATTATAATTAACTCTGAGCACATTTGACTTATTTTTTCCTCGAGATTACTAGAAATTATGTCTTGCATCAAAGTTGGAGCTTAAACTGCATTTTGCTGAACAGCTGCAGGACTCTTACCAGTCAGTGTTTTCTCTTCACCATTTCTAGTTGATTTGCTTTCGGGCTCTCTTAGTTTATTCTACATAGGCATCCAGGCAATGTTCTTAGTAGCCAGTAACTGAATTTACTGAGAGTGACAGGGTTCCTGGCACATGTCTTTCAGTTTATTTTTCTACCTTGGTAAAGGTGAAGTTAAGCTGCTAATGAGTGTGCAGGCATCTTGGACAGTCTCTATATTTATATTTACTATCCCAAATATAATCATCAAGATGCAGCTTAAATTTATCCAAACAGTCGGACCCACACAGGAAGCTCATTTTACAATTTTGGAATGCACCGAGTAATATATCTGTTTTTACTTTTATTTTGTTTTAAAATTAGAACAGATCTATATGACATAAAAGTTTAAAATAATATACAGAAAACCATATGTCTGACATAAGAAGAAAGATTCTAACAAATGCCCTTCACAAACAAATTTTGGAGAATTAACATATCTTTAAATCTGCAGTACAGTGGACTACAAAAGAAAATCTAAGTAGTAGAGATGTGTCTGTTACTATGTTCCATGAATGTAAATGATTAGTGTTCTGAGAGCTAGCTAAACACCAGGGATGAATGGCCAGCACAGAATTCTGTTCTTAAAATTGAGCCCCCTAAAAAAAATGAATGTCTTTTTCTTTAAGATGACTTCTGCCAGTAATCATGTGGTAGAATGAAATATTTAAGCAGCAGTTACCAGGTGCTCTGTTTTACTAACTGAGGAAACACCCTACAGTGAAAGCTTGTGTGCAGATGTTTTAACCTGAAATAATAAGACAACACATTGTGTTTACCCCCCGAGTCTTCTTTTTGGACAGTTACATCGTTATTTTCAAAAGGCTTGGAGTTTAACTGTCTCAGCTACTCTTTCTATGAATTTATGATTTATTTTCATGCACAAGTCTATTTGTGATTTTTATTAGTGTGTTCTTTTCATGCTCAAGTATGACTATATGTCATATAAATAATTGTTTCAACAACTTGACTCATAAGGAGTTTATATGATACTTCATGTTATGAGAAAAAAGCTATATACTTATAAGTATATGACCTTCTTATCTTACAAGATAGTCTGTCCACTTTAGACAAATTTGACAAAGTCTACAAGATAAAAGTGCTAATCCAAACAAAGCTTCTTTAATTGAATACTGACTCAATGTGACTTATTTTGAAGATTTGAAGGGATTTAATACATAAACTTTGGAACTTCCAGATAGAAGTTAAGGTTCACTCTCCTTCCTGAACCATAACCTGCTATTCAGCTACACCCTTTAGCATCTGTTCACTTCAGAAAAGGACAGAACCCCCAGCTATACATCTTTGGTAGCACTGTGACAGAATATAACCATGAACTGTGGCCCAAAAAGAAAACCTGGATCTTGAGATGAAACCCAGCTTCTAGCAACTTGCAAATGTGTGCAATGTTGCAGCAGTATAAATGCTATCTACTGAAAAGTTTCTAAAGAAGACTAGAAAGGTAGCCACAGATGTAGTGGTATGAACACTGGGTTTACTTGGAACTGGCTTATTACTAGAAAGACAACAATAAATTATACGATGTGACTGCCACCTGTACAAAGTCATTTTGGAAATCTTTTGGCCCATTCTATTTGTAAGATGTGAAAAGGTGATTATCATTTCTATGATTTTTGGTTCTATATAAACAGTATCTCAGTTGTCCGTGAAGATCTAGACTGTGCAACTTACATTCACCTTTGTCTGACAGATTCAAGCCTGAAGCTGTTTTAGGCATGAAGTTGGATTAAGTCAGTAAATGGGACCCCGTCCTTATCCAAGGTTAATAAGAAAAAAGGGCTTGTAATTCAGAGACAACCTAACTGATAAGATTGCAGCTAGAAACAAACCTCTCCAAGACAGATAAGTTCAGTTCTGCCATTGTCACAGACCCAAAAGGTAAACATATCAGATTTTCCATATAAACTTAATGTTCTACAGAAATATGGTTGTTAAAGGGAGATTACAGTAGGAGGGTGCCCCTTATAAAGGCTTTATTACCTTTCTGAGATGATGGGGATGAAGCATTCAACCCTTGGTGACAATTTGACATTTTTGCTAAATGTACCCTCAGAGTAGAAAAACTGGAACCTTTTATCAGACAAAAACAAGAACAGTGGGGAAGGGTGTCAAACAAAAATAACATTATCCACTCTCCCTTGTATTTCTTTCTACTTGAAGATTTCTGGATCACTGTTTGGATATGAACCATCCTGGGACAGTAAGCAGGATCCTGGCCATCAAAGGAATTGGAAAAACCATGCCACTTAGTTGAGGGATGGCAGGTTCAGATAAGGCTTGCCAGAGAGAGTACAACCTTATTAAGTTTAATTCTGTTGTCTGACAAAAAAGCAATTACTAGAAAATGGAAATCAATATCTAAACCAACTGTATTTGAAGTATTGACTATTATAAAAAGGGATAAAAGAACAGGAAGAGGGATCTTAAGAAAAGGAAAGGAGCAAATTACATAAAAATAAATGTAATTTGTGGGAATAATGCATGCAGAATAATGTTCAAGAGGAGGAGTAAGGTTTAAGGGAAGGCAGGAACTAAGCAATGTTATGTAATGTTAAACAAAGTTGTTATAAAGAAAGAAAATATTTACTGCATGATGTGTGTAAATGGAAACATGCTAATATGGTTGGCTTTCTTTTCTATTGAAGTATGTATACCTTAGTTCTTATGTGATAATTTAATAAAGGGGTTAAAAAAGGCTTGCCAGACAGGGAAACCTAAATGAGCTCTAGAAAAAGAGGTTTTTAATCAGATGAGGTGGACACCAGACTTGCTAAGGCCAAAAAGAGGGCTATAACAGTGACTTCAGCATTGGAGTGAAGGCATACAGTAGCCCCAGAGGATACTGGTAGGCTGCAGTGTCCTAGGATGTCTGACCATGTGGAGGGAAGGGGAAAAAGAAGTTGATGCATTGGGAGTTGGTTCAGTATGCAAACAGTTCACAGCTTTCCCTTGTGATGGAAAAATATTTGTGTTGTTACCACACTCGGGGACCACTCATGTAGCCTCCACAGGCATAAGATGAGCCTGTCCACTAACAAGTTGGTGATGGTGACTAGGGTTGTAAAGAGGAAAAATGGCAGCCTTTGTTTAGAGTAGGTAAATACAGCAACCACTAAACATATCTATGACATAATTAGGATAAATGATTAACCTGATCTTTAGATCTTCCATCTGAAATCATTTCACTGCAGGAATCTCATCTCAAACTTCCTGAATGGTACCAAATGAACAGCTGTTGCAATAAGCCAAGTACCTTCAGTATCATGGCTGCTGATGGTGGTGGTGGTAATGAGGATACTGAGGAGTAATATTACTATTCAATGAATGGATGTTCTCCTGTCCAGTGGAAGTTTGACAAACTTCTGAACAGTGTCCCAATGATAGCTTAGGAATATCTGTACTTGTGACGGCTCCAACTAGGACTTTGCTGTGTTCACAGATTATTCCCAAGGACAGACAAAGCTGAAGTAAGTAGACCCCGCCAACAGCCAAGGATTCTTTTGTAGCAGTGACCAAAAGCCAATCACTCTAGATGTAACAGTGATGCAAAGCAGTTTCAAGTAGGCTGTGAATGCAGACATGCATTAGGTGAATATCTGGGCTATTAATGATGAGACCAAATGGCAGGTCTTTGGTAATGACTGGCTCCCACCTGGAAGCACAGGGAATTCTGGATGCCTTGGCTATCTTCATATGCAGGTAAGTGTGCTGTGGTCCAAATAGCACATTTACTTTCTCTCCTGAAAATATGCATGTACTGTGACCATCCAGTATTTTTTTATACACAACAGTTTAGGCTGTTTATAGACTGATGATCAGGCCTTAGGTCTTTCATTTTTCTAGAGACTAAAAATAACCTGAAATAAACCCCAGACTCTTTCTGGTCTGGTGGAACATCTTTGAATGCCCCTTTTACAAGGATAATCATAATCTCAATTTTGCTTGCCTCTTTTTAACAGGGTGGAACATCTGGATTACAGTTGGTTAGGAAGCCAAGGAACTGTATAGCTTTTGGAATTTATTTCCCTGTGTGAAGGCTGTCAGCCTAGCCAGATAGAATTGTGCAAATAATTCTATCACTTGTAAATATGAATGTTGAACTGCACACTTGTTTTCTTAAACGAAAGAATATGCTGTGAAATGTGAACTTAAAACAATCTAACAACATTGCCCTCTGCTGTAAAGAAAGCTTAAGTCAAGCATTTCTTGTATGTCCTTTGAAGCTCAAATTATATCATGACGATCTTTGATGTTTACAATTTGGCTCCGGCCAGGATAGATGAAGGCATCCTGGCTATTGTTGTAACTTAAGGAATAATTACTAGAGTTTATATATGGAATGTCTTTTACTGATGTAGTTTCCTGCAGTTGCAGGATAACAAAAAAACGCAGTTTATGCTGGCCTGGGAACACCAGGAAAGTGAAAGAATGGTGTAATGTTTATCAGAACTGCAATTTCAATTTAAACAGACAGAATCACAAGGCATTAAGCATTTTTGTCTTGATCATCCAACTCATAGCACTGCCTGTTGTCTTTCGTAAGTTATCTTAGACTTGTATTCTTTTAGAAATAGCTAAAAACTAGAAAGATTAGACTGTTTTTCTGTGATGTCACTGTCCTACTGAATTATTTTAAGTATTTCTGTGTGATCTCTGAACTTTTGACTAGCACTGTGTAGTAGAAAGTATTGTCTTGTGGTTTTAATTATTATTAAATATTTAAAACCCTTTTAACTGTGGCTGGTTTGTGTAGAGATAAGTTACGCTCTAGAGTACACTGCATATTTATAGAGTTTACTGTCCAAGTCACTCCAGATAAGCCTTGACTGATTAGTCACACTTACCAATTGGATAATAATATTGCACAGTAATAATTGGACACCCTTTTAAGGGCCTTTGTGTAGCTGATAATATTAGCTGGGTGGTGGCAAGTGATTACTACTGTATAGTCAGGGTAAAAGGGGCACAGCTGGAGAACCTGTGCCAGCCTTTCCCAGAAGTGTCTGTGTGATTGTATAAACTTTTATCTCAAAGTGCGTGTGTCAGCTACTTGGGCAGGGACATGGAGCACTGGTTGGACAGAGAGGGTGCTGGAGGTTTTAGCTTGCCCAGCTAGGCTGAGATCTGCACCCTATAGCTGTGCCAGTGGGGAGTCTTATTGGGGACCTGGAGAGCAAGGGAGCGACCAGCCCCAGACTGACTGTGACCTGTGTGTGCTCTTAAGGGAAATTGCACTTTACTGTGTGTATTTGTTATTCTTTCCTCATATATGAGACGCCCTTCTCTGGTGTTAGCGGTGAGGATTGAGGCTCCTTGACTGCTGGGCCAGGGCCACGGGCGTCACGCCCTGATCTATATTCTATGAGATGGCCAACTACACAGCTGGATAGAGAGATATCCTAACCCCAGACTGCCTCCAGAGGTGGGAGATCTGGCAAGTCCTCAGGGGTGCTATTACCAAATCCTAACCCTAGACTGCCTCCAGAGGTGGGAGGTTTGGCAAGTCCTCAGGGGTGCTATTACCAAATCTAAGGGGAAGGGCTAAAGACGCCCTTGATTTTGTAATCCATCTCTATCCCAGGGCAGCGTCCAATGGAGGAAACCTCCACAACCTGAGGAGCTTCTTTCAGATCGCTGATCAAAGGGTGAGAATACTGTTACTTATGAAATCATATGTTCTTGGCATCTTTTTGGTTTCTTGCAAGACCATTGTGGGATGGAAAACTTTACCCCAGCAGCTGTGAACGTCTTCCACTCTTGCTCGCTCTTGAGCAGCTTCTTTTTTACCCAAGGTCTAAAAAATAAGGATCCATCAAAGGGGGCACCATTCAGAAAGGACACCTTGAAGTTTTTCACCAATCTGCATAATATGAACCAGGTCTCTCTCTTCGGATTAACACCTGTCCAAGCTGCCCTTGCTGTTTTGCCCAGTGCATTATTCATTAGCCTCATAGTCAGTGATGTATTGCCTGCCACACTCGCCATTCACCAACTAATTTGCAGTGTAGATGGTTAAGTGGCAACTCTTTCAGCTAGGTCACACTAAAAATGGGTCATATGCATCAGTTAAGTTCAAGGCCCTTAAAGCCAAGAACAGTACACATATGAGTGCTTCCCTAAACTATTCACAGGCTGAGAATCCTTATCTGGGGGATGAACTGAAGGGCTATCTTTGGAGGACACTCTCTCTCTTTCCCTTTCTCTTGGTGGCAGCCTCTACCACAATGGAATCTGCCAAATAAAGCTTACTCTAAGTTCCTTTGTACTTGGCAGTCCTGTGGAACATTTTCCCTAGGGATAAGCTCAACGACAGACTCTCACCAAGCAGTATCCACAACCAAATTAAATTTGCAGTTGGTGGGAGGGATTACTCAAGATATAGCCGAAGACATAAGCCTTGTGCAGGATCTCTTTCTTGGGGGAAGTGGGGTCTACAGGCCAGGATTCTCTTTGCCACAAAATCTGGATCTCCACAAATTTAAGTTCTCCCACAGGGGAATAAAAATAAGTTGCCCTTCACAGAGCTGTCTATGGGGTAAGGAACTCTGGTGAAGAGTCAGGTTAGCTCCTCTTGCATCTCCTCTTCTTCAGAACAGTCAGTGTAGACTCATCCTAGTGTTCATAACAGTATTCTTTCCAAGATGGGTGGGATTTGCATAAATATTTTAGTGTTGACTCCTGGTGGGAGAAGCATGAGATCCCAAACTGAGAGGTGTCACAGTGTGCAGCCAAAGTAGAAGGTACCTCTTTGGTGTCTAACAATGTAGGTAGCTGCCTTGGAGCCATTCACAAAAGCTCAGCTGTAGGGATTGATATTGCTACGACTGATGCTATCAACCTCACCACTCACATCGATCCCACAAAGTTGAAGTAGAGTCAATGGTGCAGAGGCTTAGTGCAAATGCCAAGCCTGGCAACAAAGAGGGCTTTGACAAAAACAGCTCAAATGCCAATGATGCATACATTGTAAATGGTACTGAGGGGGATCACTGCCAATGCTGAAGTCAATCCGTCATTGTTGATGACTACAAGCCTTGTAATCTTAAGCAAAGAAGTCGTTGTCATTGGTGAGAACACCAATACCAAGGGAGCTGCCATCACTATTGATGTGGATGGGATGGGAACATTCAACTTCGATAACCCTTGTGCTGAAAACATGGCTCACTATTATAGCATATGATGTGTAAGGTCCTTCTCTAACTACTCTTGGGGGGGTGTAAAAGAAGAAACTGGTCTCAATCTGAGCCTTGACACCAAAGCCTTCATCATACAGTCCCAGTTCAATAACGCCAAAGGGCATGATACCAACCTAGTCAATCTCATAGATGTGGCAGAAGATCTGCATTCTAGTAACAAACATAACTGCAGCTCAGAGAAGAAGCTACACGTTCTCCAAGTCTTTTAATTAAACTCTCGATCTAAGGGTTCATCTGTCCAGTGCAATCTACGACAAAAAAGATGTGGAGAAGACTGGGAAGCAAGATGCATTGTGACAGCAGGGGAAGAGCTTCAGCTTCAGGAAGAGCTTATATATGCCAAATCAGTGCTGCCTGTGGTGATCAGTTCTTCTGTTTGCTGTACCATAGACTGGTTCACATCAGACTGAAAGCTTATTGTAAAGCTTTTCACTGAAATATGGTGTCTAAACATTACTGCTTTGCAACCTCAACAATATATGTACGTATTTTAAATTTACTTTCACAACCTCTGACACAACCATCAACTACTTGGATGTACCAATTTCAAAGAACCAGGCAGCAGGTTGTTTTACCTCAAAGATATTCAGGAAACACACATTTTCTAATGACTACCTAGATTACCAAAAGCTGTCACCCTAAATTCACCAGGCGTAACATTTTTAAGGGGCAACTTGTCAGGGCAGCACGCATGTGTTCAGACACCAACAGTTTCCATGATAAAAACCACAAAGAGTGCCACAAATCCTCAAAAAAACACCAAAGAAAGAGGCAAAAAGGTGAAGTGAAAAAGAAGATTCCTTTAATCCATACGAAAACTTACGTTCTGGTACCTCAGCAATTCGCCTTCAGTGGAACATTAACCATATACACACATCTTCTTTTTATATTCTCATCAATTAATTCATTAAATAATTATTACATTCATCATTATTCAATTAATGCTTCAAATGCACTTTAAACATATTTCATCCAAACACAATTACCTAACAATATTGTATAAACACTACATGCCTACTATTATGTGCTGCTAAACTAAATACCTATGAATACTATTACATTCATCTAACTGTAATTTCATAAATAATTCAACAACCAACAGTTTCCACCAAGCGATGGAAATTATTACAAACATGTTTAAAAACAGAGGGTACCCCAGCAAAGTATTAGAACCCATAAGGGCTCAAATTTTGGATGGGTGGAGAACTAAATTCAAGCCCCTTTTAGGTGAAACTAATCTTGGTGGTACTATAGACAAGACAAAGAACAATTCTCAATACAGTGACAGTATGGTAATACCATTTGGTGTAGAGGAAAAGAAGTTGAGAAAAATTATATCTAGAAACTGGACAATTTTTAAGGGCAATTCTGATGTCCTAAAATTCTTGGGAATGAGACGAATTTTGTTTACAAGATGGGGAGGAATTTGAAATCAATATTTGAATACCCTGTCAAAATCATTTCTCTACTTGATAAATGTACTACCAAGTGTGGGACATGCAGGCAATGCCCATACATACTTGAATCTAATATAGTACTAAAAGAAAATGGATACAAGGTTAATTTGCACAAAGTAAATTGTAACAGCAAGGGTATGGTTTACATTTCAATCTGCCAAACTTATGGCAGTTATTATATAGGTAAAACAGAAAGAAAATTTAGAACAAGGATCTACGGACATTTGTACGCAATATGAAGGAGCAATGTGAATAATACACTGTATAAACACTCCTTACAGTGTCAGGACTTCACTAGATTTAAATTTGGGATCTTAGAACATGTACCTAAAAAGACCACTGTAAATGCAGTGAAAGGCAGCCAATACTAAAAACACTCTGCAATTCAGGTTGGATGGATGTTCAGACAATAAAAGACTCGCTTTAAAATCCAAAAATCCCTTTATTCACACATACACTTCAGAATAAAGCGCTTTCATCTTGTTTGTTGGTACGTCGTCAGTAATCAGCCTTGACACCCAGAAGCGATTGGTATGCATCAAGTACCCAGCAGTTGTGAAAAACGTGGGGAACATGCTTACCACATTAGGGGATGAGGAAGGAGCATCTAAAGCTATATAAATGTGCTGGAAAACATGATGCATTTGAATCTGATGAAGTCTTGTCAAACAAGATGAAAGCGCTTATTCTGAAGTGTATGGTAAATAAAGGGATTTTTGGATTTTAAAGGGAGTCTTTATTGTATGAACATCCATCCAACCCGAATTGCAGGAGTATTTTTAGTAATCTTAGAACAAGTTCCATTAAATGCCAGAGGTGGGTGGTGGGAGCTCCGACTGGAGTTAGGAGAACTTTTTTGGATAATAACATTAAACTCTAACCACACCACCAGGTATTAATGAGAACATTCCTTTGGCTCCAGTGTTAAAAAAGAGCTCTGGATGTAACATAGTATTTTTCTTAAAGCTTCAACATTTTTATATTTTTAACATAAATGTTTTAAATTGTCAGTTTATGGAGCAGTGTGGATCACTAATTACAGAATTTTTAATTTATAAATTGTCTAATTAACTAGAATGTAAGACACCTATTATATAAGAGGTGCTTATGGGAATAATAACTTAGTTCTAAAGAAGTTTCTGTTTTGGTGAGGGAGACAAAAGCGCTTAACTTTCTTTGTGTTTGGAATAAAGTGTGATCATAAGAATTTTGGTCCTGTTATTCTTGTGGAGGTATGGAGTTTATGGTGTGGACCCAATGAATTGCTTTTCCAAGTTGGTTTTGGAGAAATATACTGGGAATTTCATCTGTGTGGTTTTGCTTTGCAGAAATGTAAACTTGCTTTCTAATGAAATATGCAAATATGCATAAATGCCATGTTTGTGTAAGTATTAGTGTTCAGTTTGAAGCACTGGAAACTAGCACTTCACAGGCCCAGTCAACATAAAAGTCAGGAATAACCTACTGACCCCATAATAAGTGAAAACAAATGCAATTTTATTTTCAAGGAACTTAAGGAATATATGCTGTACGTTAATATTTCTGCTAATAACTTTAACCAGAAGGAGTCTGTATGGTAACCTCATGGCATCAAAGGAAAGATTATATAATGCTGAAATAACTTTCCAACGATACCTGGTGGTGGACTAGCACTGCTTTCCAGTTATTATACATATTTTATAATAAAATATGCAGAAATTTAAAACCATTATATTACTGTAAATATTTAAAAATGGCATGACACCAATAAACTGAAGATCAGAAGTGTATGAACAAAAGTCCCACTGATAGTAGTCCAGCTACTATGGTTACAGAGATACTAAAAGCTAATATTTATTTTTTACTATAAAATCAGGTTTATGTTTGGATGACAAATTTCTATAACCACTGAGAAGAGGACTGTTTGTTAACAGGTTTCTCACTTATACTTTCTCTGTAAATATTTTACTTATCAAAATTGCATTTTCAGTAAAATTGCTTAGCGGAAAGCTCAAATCCAGGAACTCTGTGGGTCACAAAAGATCTAAAATTCCACTCCTATTTGTTCTGAATAGGTTACACCAGTGGACATGCAAACAATGAACTGAAGCTATTGTGGTGACTCTTCTCAAGATTAAACGCATGGAAGTATCCAATTATAGCGCTTCATAACATTTTATTTTTTGTACTGAGTTAAAAAAACAAGGATGTACTGATATAAAACAACTAATGAAATATACCAAAGAACCAGCATAAAGTTAAAGGATGCCTACTTAAGATAATGAACTCAGCCATTACTTACTTTGCAATTGGATATTCCCACATATATCCCCATCCTCCATGGAGCTGCAGACACTGATATGCAACTTTGTTCTGGAGATCAGTTGCCCTACAAAGAAAAATACAGATAATGCTGCAAAAATGCATAGGAAATATAAATCTGCAATAAGCATGCCTTTACTTTACAAACGTCAATCAAGAGTGTTCATGCTGAACCAGAAGGAAAAGCCCATTCATCCTTCCCTTCTGCCATCTGAAGCAGTATCCTGCTCAAATATTTAGCAGTAATACCACAAACAAATTTGAAACTCTTATTTCAGTGATTCTTAAGAACTTATGTCATCACTTCACGAATATTAACATGTCTATATAAAATAAAAGACACTTGAAGAATCTTAGCGAGTCATTTTCCAAAATGGCAACAAATTGGCTACAATCATCACAGGATTTTTTTTTATAAATTGTGGACTACATGACATTGTTCTTTGAATTATAAAAATAATTTTAATAGATGATTATTAAACTACTTAGCTGTATATGGTTTTGACTTGCTGTAGGAGTACAGTATTTTTTGAGTTGATATATCAGTTACCCTAAGACTTCTTTGTTACAGTAACACAAGTTTGGTTATATTGCTGTAGCAGGACTTAATTCTTCTTTACAGAATGGATAAAAGTTAAAATCAGCACCCTGATCTCCAGCAGGGTATTAATGTAGAAGGAATCACCACTGAAAAACGGGTTTGCCATTTCATAAAACTAACAGCTGTCATTATTTCATGCTTAAGCAGCACTTCTGCTGTTTAGCGAGTGTAAAATGTAACCAAAATAAAAAAAAATTTAAAAAGTGTGTGTGTGTTTAAGTACATGCGCATGTGAGTGAAAAGATCAAGAGAGACATTATTTTACACTCACTAAGCAGCCCTTTTGCTGTTTAGAGAGTACAAAAAAAAAAAACCAAATAGTGTATACATGTGTATACATATGTGTATGACTGTGTTTATGTTTCTGTGTGTGTGTGAGTAAATGTGTGGAAGAAAGCAGAAGTGAGACTGTGTGTGAGTGTGAGAGAAGAGAGTTAACAGCGAATTCGATCGAGTCATTATTTTACATTCGCTAAGCAGTTCTTTTGTTGTTTAGCGAGTGTAAAGTAAAAAAGAAAAAAAAACTTACAATAAAAAAAAAGTGTGCGCGCATGCATGTCTGTGGGTGAGACTGTATGCATGTATGAAAGCAGAAGAGACTGTGTGAGTGAGACAGACAGAAAATTGTGAAGACAAATGGCAGCAGCAGCAGAGTTCTACATACCTCTCAACTGTACAGATTTTTTTACTCATACTTTTGGTATGGTCTCAAACAATTTTGGTTTTATGGTAAACTGCTGGCAAACCACTGAGAATTGAAGTCAGAAAATAATGACAAGCATTTGAATTTCAAACTTCATTCTCTTCAGAAAATACATGTTAATGCAAAACCTCTTATTCTATCAACTTTCTATATTTGTAAAAGTAATATTTAAAAATTGTCCCTATTTTTGGGCCTTTGTTCCTCCATTATTTATGGCTTTGTCCAGATATTTCATTTTTTTAAACACCTTTACTGAATTTTTGCTTGTGACACAGGCACATTTACATTTAGATAAAAGTAACCAAACTGAATTTGCAAATTAAACATAATGTTTCACATATGTTGATATATATATATATATATATATATATATATAAACCTAAGTGACTTTACATAACTTATTCAATTTCTGCCCCTTTTTAAAGCAAGAAACATCTTTATTAAACCATCACTTACAACATAAGCAATCATACATTTATATAAATGAAAACAAACCACACTGACACAATCCTAGTTGCAAACATTATACATAATTTATAATTTACCCAATCATTTTCAAACATTACACAGCTCACTTAAATCCTACCTCCTTTTAAACCTCATTCCTCCCCTGTATGTACTGTTCCCAAAATACCCATTTTTTTTACCTTTTTTCTAAAGAACTCAATTCCAGTTGTTTTTATCTCTGTTACTATATTCACTACTTCTAATATAGTTGGTTTAGATTTTTACTTCCATTTCCTAGTAACTGCTTTTTCGGCAGCCACCATGATTAGAGACAGCAAGGTCTTACTATATTCTAGGCAATTCCGATTCTGTATCATAGCTCAGAAAAATCATCTCCGTCACAACAATCTGACACACAGCATTTCTAACAGGGTATCCCCCACAGGGAATCCTTAAAGTCCACCAACTCACTGCACTCCCACCTCTTTCTTCCCCATCATACCCCCAACATTTGCTATCTACCTGTGGAGAAATTCTCTGGAGTCTACTTGGGGTAAAAAAATATCTATGTAAATATTTCCAAGCAAAAATCTAAATCTTCTAGATTTTGCTGCATATTTGTGAGACATACATATATCATCCCATTGTTTCTTTGTGAATTGCTTATTCAATCTCTCTTCCCAATCATTTTCTAACCTCCTCTGATTGATTCTTATAGTTATCATGCAATATTTTATATGCTCTACTAATTATTCCTTTAATGACAGCTTTTGTTCTAGATTCTACTAAAAATTCTACCAGTGCTGGTCTTTTGTTTAAGACACCCCCCCCCCATTTCTTTCTCTTTGCCTATACTCTGATATCACTCCTTGATAGCAAGGCAATCTCTAACCTTCAGTCCAAATAAATTCTTGGCATCTCCCCATTCTATCATCTTTCCCTCTCTAGTTATTTGCTCCAAATACCTCGGTTCCTTTGCCAGTTTTCTCCAATAATTTCCAGCCCCCTCTTGCCTACTGGCTATATCCCTAATTGCAGTCATCCCTATCGGCAGAATTCCTTTCTCCATTCACATGTTGGCTTAGTTCTTAGAATACTTTCTGCTACTTTATGGGTTTAAAATTCTGTAAGATAATTGTTATTCTCCTTAAAGGCCTGCATCCAAAATCCCACTCTCTCCTGGTTTCTTGTGCTGCCCCCCATTTCAACATCATTCCTTTCCACTTTGAATTACAGTATTCTGCTTCTGCTATGTATAGGAGCCTTAATTGTGTAGCTCTGAAATGCCCTTCAAACTGGGTAATCCCAATCCACCCTGTTCTACTGGAAGAATCAGCTTATTCCACTTGACTCTTGCGGTCTTCCCCTCCCAGATAAAGTCCTTAAGCTCTTTATTAATTGCTATCCACAACCTTCTCCTTTGGTTGATAAAAAAAAAAAAGTTTGACCTGTGTATAATACTAAAAGAACTAAACCTTTTGACTGTTTGTAACCTTGCTATTTATACCCAAATAACAAAGCTTCCATTGTCTCAGTTTTTATATTATCTTTTGTTTAGTCTCTTCCCACATATCCTTATCCTTCACACTGGAATCATTTTTAATCTATACTCCTAAATACTTTTATCATGTCCCCATAAATAAGGATACTGCTCAACCAATTTGTACATGGGTATCCCAAAAAGATTTGGAACTGTCTCAAAATGTTCCACAATACTGAAATGTCTCTTTCTGGTTTTGTCAGGTATAAAATATCATCTGCAAATAGAGCCAGATTTTCTGGACTACCACACCAATTAAGTCCTTGAATTTCTGAGTCCCTTATTTTCTTTGCCAGTGGTTCTAAATATAATGCAAATAACAAAGGGGAAAGAGGACACTCCTGCCTGGTTCCTCTGCTCAAGCAGAAATTAACAGAAAGGACCCGACTCACTTCAATTTTTGCCTCAGATCGCTCATATATCCTCCTAATCAACCTTATAATTTGCTTCAGGAAATGCAAATGCTTCCATTGCCCTGCTCAAAGTCCCAGCTTACTCTGTCAAATGCTTTCTCTGCATCAAGACCCACCAACAATGGTATTTTCTTACATTCTGCTTCCCTCTGGATCATTAATGTTCTGTTAATGTTGCCAAACGGCTTCCTCCCCTTCACAACACTAATCCATATCTATCAATTTTGGTATTACTTTTGTCATTCCCTTGGCCACTGTGCACATGAACACTTTATAATCATGGTTTAGTACTGAAATGTGCCTGTATGAAGCTGGGTCTGCTGGATCTGTACTCTCTTTAGGTATTACATCTACCACTGCTTTCTTCCAGGATGTTGGTACTTCTCTAAAATACTGTTAAAACCTACCAGATCTTTATCAATTTTTCCCTCTTAGCTTCCAAACTTCCACAGGAATACCATCTATTCCTGGGGGCTTTCCTGTACATTGGTTATACATACATCGCAATTTTTATCTCATCTCCTCCTAACCTAACCATTAGTAATTGAGTCTCAACTACCTCTAACATTGGAATATTTAATTCTTCCATAAACATTTCCATTTGTATCTTTTCTTGATTTCTACATTTCTCTGTTTTATACAGACTTTCACAGAATTTCCAAAATATTTCTAATACCTGTTCAGGATTTCTTGTTACTTCCCTGTTGTAGGCTACCCAAGCTCGGAGACAGCCCTTTTTACTTTCGGTTGTCCGAGTTGTTGTGCTATAAGTTTTTGTGCTCTAGTGTTATCAAAAAACAGTTGCTTCCCAGCAATCTTTCTAAACTCATGTATATTAAGGTTGTTGAGTCTTTCGACTTTTCCCAGTTAGGGGTCGCCACAGCGGAACTCCGGTCCGCTAATGATTTGCAGAAGATTTTTATGTGCCGAATTGCCAGCCCTGACACACAACCTTCAACTAAGATATGCCCATTCACGCATGTCTCCAAACAGAAGACGCTCTAGCTGAGAATCGAACAGGACAACGTCTTACTGTGAGGCGGCAAAGCTACCACACCACCACCGCAGTACTCATGTATGTTAAGGTAATCCCCTATTTTCTGCTTAAAATTCTGCACTTGATCGTCTTCTTGTTCCGTGACATTCCCCTATTCTGCAAAATGTTAACATCTGCCAGTCACTCTAAATAATTCTTGTTACTTCTTAACCATTACTCTTTCTTTTATTTCCACCTTATTTTTAAACTCCACCTTAATTTTATCCCACTCCCTGGCTATATTTTAGAAGTAATTTCTATCTTCTCAAACAGCTCCTGAACAATCTCCACTACCCATTCCTTAAATTACTCTCTTTTCAACAGATAGGTGGGAAAGCACCATTGTCTTATTTATTTCATTATCCTGCATTTTTATTTTAGTTATTGTTAGCGCATGATCTGAAATTGTTATTGAGTACATATCAAGACCTTCAATTAAATGTACATGTTCCTGTGGAATGTAAATTCTGTCTATCCTAGCCCAGTTTTTATATCTTGGGGAATATGTAAATTCACTCTGAACTCCTAGTACTGAATTCACATCTTCCATGCTAAATATTTTCAAAAATGCCTTCAAAAATCTACCCTCCTTTGTTGTACTTTCCCTTCTGGGCCCCCCAAACACATCTTCGGTGCTGCAAATAAAATTCCAGTCCCCACCTAGAAGTAATATTCCTTTCTGAAAACTCATTACTTCTCCATAAAATTTCCTTAAGCTCCATTAGATCAGTTTTAGGTGGAATATAATTATATGCTAGTGTAATCCTCCTCCCTTGCCAGTAAGCCCCTACTACAAATCTGCCATTATCATATTTTTTATCCACTTCTATCACTACTGATGCTCATCTTGCAATTAATAAAAATACTCCTGTTTTCCTTTGTCCCAGATATTCTGCTGAATAACCATCTTGAAAATCTTTCTTTATCAAATTCACATTTTCAGTGCTTTCTAAGCGTCTCCCCTGTACATAGCTATTTGCACTCCACATTTTTAAATTAGTTCAGTATCCTTTCTTTTTGTATTTATCTGTGAGAGCATCATCGTACTAAAAAGTTATTCCCACTTTTACGTACAACACCTTTTATGTACATCTTTTTTGTTATGTCCAGCTTTTGTGTTACATCCATACATTGTTTGGCAGGTTGAACTTTTATACAGTTGTTTCTTGTGATATCCATTTGATATGTCACGTCTTACAAAACTTTTTGCTTTATTGAAAGCTCTCATAAGAAAAAAAAAAAAAACTCCAATACCCCCATAAAACAATTTAATACTAACACACAAAACTATTTACATCTTCATATATTATAGTTTTACCCCCCTAACAGGAACAAATGTCCCAAACTGACGGTGACTTTACACAGCTGAGTTAACCTAAAAGAAAGGTTATTCATACTAAGACACACTGTGCAGTCTGTGCTATTACTAAGTGCTGTTTTTGTCTTATCTTTATAGCTCTCCCAGCTGAGAAAACTCGAGTGCTTTCAGATAACATTATCTCCTAGCCAGTACCCCCACCGACAATCACTCTCCACCAGACTGTAACTAATTTCTCTTTACCAAATTGTCTCCGTGGAAACATGAGAACCAGACAGCCACTTTCTCTTTATCAGACTGTTCCCATGGAGACATGAGGGCCAGATACAACATTGCTACTAAGCATACATTCATTTGCTAGAAAAAGCCTCATAATATTCAATATATTTTTTTCCATTTACTTGCTCTCTCTTAAAAGTTGCTACTAATTCAATCAAAGATCCTTAATCCAGTCATTCCCCCATGCAAGAATGAGAAAAAGCACACTAATTTTTCCTTTGTAGTGCTCTTTTAACCAGGCTTTTTTTTTTTTTTTTTTACATTGCAGTGCCTACTTTTCTTAAAACTGAACAAGAAGAGAGAGGAAAGGAAGAAAAAAGAACAGCATCACCTACTTACAATCCCATTACACTTAAAAAAAAAAAAAAAAAAAAAAAAAAAAAAAAAAAAAAACTGAGAAAACTTTACTTTATAGCATGTAAAGAAAAGCATACACCACAAAAATAGTACTATTAAGAAAAAAATGTTTTCTTTACTTAAGTTAACATTCTCCCCGCTCTTCCCCTCCCCAAAGCATTTTCCCAATATTGACGACATGAAGTAGGGCATATACTTTAGAGTCCCCACAAATCCATCAGAGTCTGAAAAAGTCCAGATTTTTTTGTTCTGTCATATTTCACAAATATAATTATTGCACTGTAATCCCACATTAAGTTATTGGTTTTATTACTGCTCATCTCCATCTCCCAAATCCTGTCTCTGCTTCATTTCAAATGCACTCTCGATTCTTCTAGTCAACTCTCATGCTCCCTTTCTTCTGGCCAACATTTTCCATTGAAACAGTGGAGGCATGGTCTGTCTGTGGTCTTTATTAACAGAAGAACAAGAAGCAATCTCCTTCTGTGTCATAGCTTACTTTTTGCTGAACAAATGTTTGTATTTCCTCCTTAGCATGTACTTCATCAAAAAATGATTTTGTCCCTGCAGGGAAAAATACCCTGAAGACAGCAGGGTACAGCAATTTGAATCTCATACCTGCGTCTCAACATTCCCTGAAGAGTGGAATGAACTTACTCCTCTTGTGTCTGGTGTACAATGAATAATCATTCTCCACAAACACCTACTGTCTTCCCACTTTTAGTATTTTGCCCTTCTGCCATAGTTGTCAGGATCAACTCCTTCTGCTGATAGGATTTCATCTTTTCTATGAAAGGTCTAGGTTGCTTTCCTATAGCCAGGTTTGGAGCATACACACAATGTGGTCTAGGTTGCTTTCCTATAGCCAAGTTTGGAGCATACACACAATGTGCTCTTTCAACTAACAACTCCTGCTGTGGAATACCAGTACTGTTGCTTATTTATACTTTCATAAAATTAATGCACTCTGTTCCTTCTAGCTTCTCATGTATAGCTGAAAATTAGAAGTTATGTACTCACCATAACGTTCCATCTGAGTAGGTGTATTCATTTGTCTGCAACCTGTGGGTTATGGATCCGATATCGGATCCGAACCGGCATGGTTTACCAGCTATGGATCCAAGCTCTCAGCTCCTCCCCTCACCCATAATGCCCTGCTCTACCCTCATGACCTCAGATCGAGTTTGCCAAAAGCAAGAACACCCTGAAAAGGGTAACACAACATATGCAGGAAACTGAAAGGCCAGGGGGATAGGAGGGCGGGATGGTTGCAGACAAATGAATACATCTACTCAGATGGAACGTTATGGTGAGTACATAACTTCTAAATCTGAAGTAGGAGATTCATTTGTCTGCAACCTGTGGGACAGAGTCCCCAGCTACCTGAATCTTGGGCGGCCATCATGGAAGGATATTCGAGACACCGCGAGCCAAAGGATGCTCTACCCTAGATGCAAGATCCAACTTGTAGTGGGAAATAAAGGTATGAGATGAAGCCCGTGGCTGCTGCACAAATATCATCTAGAGGAATCCTAGCCTTAAAGGCTGCCGAGGTAGAGACTGACCGGGTTGAATGGGCATGTACACCCTCCGGTCGGGCCTTCCTGAAGCTTGATAAGCCAATAAGATACATTGTGAAATCCAGCGAGATAGTGAGACTTTAGAAATTGGTTTGCCCAAATTAAATTTAGCAAAGGAAATGAACAACTGGTCGGATTGCCTATGACCAGCCGTCCTGTTTAGATAAAATCTAAGTTGCCTGTGAACATCTAAGGAGTGAAGCTTGTATTCACCTTTGTTTTCATATTTAGGAAAGAAAACAGGGAGGTTAATGGATTGATTAATGTTTGCTTCAGAAGCTACTTTAGGAAGAAAGGACGGGTTGGTCCTGAGGTAAACACGGTCCGGATGAAAGACCAAGTAAGGAGGGTTAGCTGATAATGCTTGGAGCTCTGAAACTCTCTTGGCCGAAGTAATGGCTACTAAGAAAGCAGTCTTGAACGACAAGAATTTCAGATCTACCGTAGCCGCCGGCTCGAAGGGGGGGGGGGCGGTCAAGGCCTGGAGAACTAAGGAAAGGTCCCAAGGAGGAACCACTTGTTTTACAGGGGGCCTGAGAAGAAAAGTACCTTTAAGGAAAATTTTACACAACTTGGCCGACATCAGAGGATTGGAGTCATGACCAATGTAATAATGTGAAATTGCAAGTTGTACTTTGACCGTGGAACTGCTGGCACCATCGTTAAAAAGAGTGGTTAAGAAATCAAGCACCACAGGGAGAGGAACTGTGAAGGGGTTTAGGCCTTGCCGCTCCGCCCACAAAGAAAACCGTTTCCACTTGCTACGGTAGACTTTCCTAGTGGATGGTTTATGAGCTGCCACCAGGATCGCCTTAACAGGGGACGAAATACCGGGAGTCCTGATCAAGAGTAGAACTGGAGCAGCCAAGCGGTCAGCTTCAGGTTGTCCAGGTTCGGAGGAGATAAGTGGGATGGATGGGATATCAGATCCGGAATGGGACAATCACTCTCCACCAGACTGTAACTAATTTCTCTTTACCAAATTGTCTCCGTGGAAACATGAGAACCAGACAGCCACTTTCTCTTTATCAGACTGTTCCCATGGAGACATGAGGGCCAGATACAACATTGCTACTAAGCATACATTCATTTGCTAGAAAAAGCCTCATAATATTCAATATATTTTTTTCCATTTACTTGCTCTCTCTTAAAAGTTGCTACTAATTCAATCAAAGATCCTTAATCCAGTCATTCCCCCATGCAAGAATGAGAAAAAGCACACTAATTTTTCCTTTGTAGTGCTCTTTTAACCAGGCTTTATTGTTAGTTTTTACATTGCAGTGCCTACTTTTCTTAAAACTGAACAAGAAGAGAGAGGAAAGGAAGAAAAAAGAACAGCATCACCTACTTACAATCCCATTACACTTAAAAAAAAAAAAAAAAAAAAAAAAAAAAGAGAAAACTTTACTTTATAGCATGTAAAGAAAAGCATACACCACAAAAATAGTACTATTAAGAAAAAAATGTTTTCTTTACTTAAGTTAACATTCTCCCCGCTCTTCCCCTCCCCAAAGCATTTTCCCAATATTGACGACATGAAGTAGGGCATATACTTTAGAGTCCCCACAAATCCATCAGAGTCTGAAAAAGTCCAATACTTCCAGATTTTTTGTTCTATCATATTTCACAAATATAATTATTGCACTGTAATCCCACATTAAGTTATTGGTTTTATTACTGCTCATCTCCATCTCCCAAATCCTGTCTCTGCTTCATTTCAAATGCACTCTCGAGTCTTCTAGTCAACTCTCATGCTCCCTTTCTTCTGGCCAACATTTTCCATTGAAACAGTGGAGGCATGGTCTGTCTGTGGTCTTTATTAACAGAAGAACAAGAAGCAATCTCCTTCTGTGTCATAGCTTACTTTTTGCTGAACAAATGTTTGTATTTCCTCCTTAGCATGTTCATCAAAAAATGATTTTGTCCCTGCAGGGAAAAATACCCTGAAGACAGCAGAGTACAGCAATTTGAATCTCATACCTGCGTCTCAACATTCCCTGAAGAGTGGAATGAACTTACTCCTCTTGTGTCTGGTGTACAATGAATAATCATTCTCCACAAAC
The DNA here is from genome assembly GCF_019279795.1 of Protopterus annectens. Classification (NCBI taxonomy): domain Eukaryota; kingdom Metazoa; phylum Chordata; order Ceratodontiformes; family Protopteridae; genus Protopterus; species Protopterus annectens. The sequence continues at coordinate 484,882,844 of NC_056738.1, read as the reverse complement.
ACTCTTGCAGGGGTGTCCAACCTTTTGGCTTGCTGGGGCCACATTGAGTGAACAGAAATGGTCTTGGGGCCGCATATAAAATATATCATATAGTTAACTTTTTTTTGCTGCGGAAGACCACAGTTGAACTCCTGGCTGTACTGTAGGTGCATTTGAACAATGAATAAATAATAAATGCCTAATATTTGCCTTAAAATTCTAATTCTCATTCTAATTCTCTAATCTAACAGTTAACTCTAACATCTTAGTTAATATATATATATATATATATATATATAGATATATATATATATATATATATAGATATATATATATATATAGATATATATATATAGATATATATATATATACATATACATATATATATATATTTTTTTTTTTACAAATAAACAGATATTCACAACAGCACTAGCATTTCTCACTGGGAAAACCACTCCAGCAGTCCAACTACGTAAAATGTCAGCATCAGCAGTCCTGCAATACTATAATCCACAAAAATAACCCAACAAATTTGCAATAAAGTAAAGAATTCACATTACTGACTTAATAAAACAATTCTGAATAAGCTACAAGTGGGTCTCACCCAAACAAATAACTGGTGCCAGAAATATGGCCTCAAGCTAAATGCCAGAAAATACATCATCATCCCCTTTGAGGAGAGTGATGTCCCCAGAAATTATCACATTAATAACAATGTTGTAACCATGCAATCAGTCATATGGTACTTGGGCACCCAGGTTGATAGAAATCTGACTTTTGACCACCACGTTATCTCTGTTGTATGGAAAGCTTTTTACATGGCCCACTTCATTAGTAAGGATATCTCATCCAGTGACAAGGAGGTCATAACATCCCTGTATTCTTCCTTTACAAGAGCCACTATTGAGTGCAATGCCCCTTTTGGCATGTGCCTCAGCAAAACACCCTGCCAAAAGAAAGACTACAACCATTTCTGACAAAAAAGGTCAAAGGACTAAGTTCACTTAGTTATCCAAATAGACTAAAAAGCTTCTTACTTTCCTCTGTCTCTCATCACTGGCTTGCTTTCAGGCTAAGAAAGATCCTGCCTTAAGAGACTTCCTCTACCTCAGAAAGTTTCTCATAATTATGCCGAAAAGTCTTCCAATAATGCAACTTTCTGATTTAGTATGGAACCTAATCTCAACCTTAGAGCAAAATCTGGACAAAAAATAAGTGGGACACAGGCCCAAAATGATTTAAATCATGGAACATTCATACATCTCAATTGTCTCTTAGCCAGTGGCAAACATGCTGGCACATTAAAAAATGTAAAACAAGCACACAGGGAGAGGAATTTAAGGGTTTAGGCCTTGCCGCTCGCCCACAAAGAAAACCGGGGGGGGGGGAAAAAAAAACCCGGATGCCTTAACAGGGGACGAAATACCGAGTCCTGATCAAGAGTGAACTGGAGCAGCCAAGCGTCAGCTTCAGGTTGTCCAGGTTCGAGGAGGAGATAAGTGGGATGGATGGGATATCAGATCCGAATGGGATCTAGAATCCAAGGAGGATTCACCGAGTGAGACCTTAGGAAGGGGAACCAGATCTGTCGAGGCCAAAACGGCAATGAGAATCATTCTGCAACCCGAGAGGCTTTCTGAAGAACTTGGAGCATCAGAGGCAAGGGGGATAAGCATAAAGAAGACCGGGTGGCCAAGCATGCACCAGAGCTGCCTCTTGGGGAACCTCCTGGAGGAGGTATCAGAGCGAAAAACTGTCGCACTTGGTGTTTGAGGGAGGCAAAAGATCGCATGAAGGAGTTCCCCACCGTAATATGCGCCCGCTACTTGAGTATTGAGAGACCACTCGTAAGGGGTGAGAATGGTGCACTGAGCTTGTCCGCCAGGATGTTGGACCGACCCGAATGCTGCTATGTAGAAAGCGGTTGGTGGAGATTGCCCATTCCCAAACTCTCATGGCTTCGACAAGAGGGTAAGACCTGGTTCCTCCTTGCTTGTTGATGTACCAGACAACAGACATGTTGTCCGATTGAATCCCAAGGGAAGAAAGGCCTGAAGTGCTAGCAACGCTAAGAGCACTGCTCTCATCTCTAGAACGTTGATATGCAGTAAGGTCTCTGAATCCACGGCCTTGACGTCCGCCTGCAAAATGCCCCCACAGGCGGGAGGCGTCGTGGTCACTGTGGCGAGAGGGAGAAGCACAAAATGGGCGGCCTCCGTGGAGATCTGGAGAGTGAAGCCACCACAGGAGGGACCGCTTGCAAGCCTTGCTGATCGCAATGGGATGATGCATAGAGAAGGTATGACCACTGTACTAAGAGTGTCCACATATTGAACCTGGCGAGGAAGAAGTGCTATAGCAGCCATGGACCCTAGAGCCCTCAGGACCAACTCAACTGAACTGAGCTTGAGTGGAGAATACCTGGAGCTGCAGATTTTGAACTCTGTCCGCAGTGAGGAAGGCTTTTAAACTCCTTGTGTCTAACCTGGCACCTATAAAATATAGAGCTGTGGCTAGGTTGGATTTTTGTATTTATATGATGCAAGATGGGAGAAAGGAGTCTCAGCCAATAGTAGTAGTAGATGCCTTGTTGGGGCGGTAAGGAGCCAGTCGTCCAGGTAGGGAAAGACCTGCACCCCTGAAGCCTCAGGTGCCTACCACTGCTAATACTTTGGTGAACACCCTGGGGCTGTGGTGAGACCAAAGGGAAGGACCCGAACTGGTAGTGACTGGCTCCCAGCCGAAGCGGAGAAACCTCCTGGAGCCTGTCCATTAGTATGTGGTAGTACGCATCCTTGAGGTCTATGGAGCACATCCAGTGATTTTCTCCCAGAAGGGGAGAATAGATTGCAGAGTGACCATTGAACTGCCAGGTTCAAGAAAGAAAATTGGTCTTAGATCCCCTGTCTTTTTGGCACTAAAAGAACCTGGAGTAGAACCCTGATCCGATCTGGTCTGGGGACAGGCTGGATGGCTCTTTTCTTTAGCAGATGGCCAATTTCTGCCAAAGCGCCTCCCGCTGACCGGGTGGAACGCCGGGAGGGACTTCAATTTGGCAAGTGAAGAAGGGGGACGGTATCCTCTGGATATGATCTGGAGAACCCAGCGGTCTGATGTTATGGACTCCCATGCCGCTAGGTGCTGAACGCCCCTCGACTGCCTCCAGAGTGGGGCAGCGGGCAACCCTCAGCGCTACGCTGGCCGCGCTCAGAGAAAGGGTTCTCTGGACCCAAGTTCCTGGGAGCCCCTCTGCCTCTAGGGCGGCGCCCTCCCTGTCCTCCTGCCACGGAAGGACTGGTTGTCCGAGCAGGCTGGGATTGCTGCGACTTCGAACCACATCTTCTTCTGACCCTTTTGGTTCCTAGAATAGGGCCTCTGGGGTGCAGAGAAGCGGATTCCGACGGCAGACAGCGCCTTTCGCTGGGTCAAAGTGTTGCGAACAGTTTTGCCAAAGAGGCAGAACCATCGGGGCGTTTCAAATGACGCTTTGAAGGGCTCTAGAAATCGCAATGACGGAGCCAGGCCTGACGCCTAGTAACTAGACCTGCCTCAGGCTTCCGTAGCATGGGAGAGTAGCCGCATAGAGGTATTGGTAACTGACCTAAGAGTGGCCATGCGGGTGGAGTGCAGCACTTTGTCCTCCTCCGACATGGACTCTGGGGAGATGCAGCGTATTCTTTAATAAGATCGCTGCATCCTAATCATGTGCCAGGTAGTTCAGCCCTTACCAGAAGGTCGCTGAACTAAACATCCGCTTCCCCAAGCAGTCCATCATCCAAGACTCCTTGCTCGGGGGATGGACTGAGGGACTCTCCTGAGCAAGTTCCCTCTTGGTGGCCGCCGCCGTCAACATGGCATCTACCGGAGGCCCCTTACTCCAATGGGCACGGTCAGCCGGGGGACTGAGGATCCTCGGCCTTTAGGGACTGGCTCCACGGTGTCCGGTTCCTTCCACGCCCTGGTGGTAATGAGGTCCACCAGGGGGTTGGCAGGAGGGGACACCCAAGAGGTAGACGGGCCCGCTTCAAATGCCTCCAAGAACATGGACTCGTCCGAGGAAGACTTGGGGGCAGACCACCCCCCCCTTATGCGGAGCATTTCCATGATGTCTCCAAATGAGACATCCTCGGGGGGTGACCGTGGGGGGCCTTCCCCTTCCTCCAAATCCGTGTCTTCCGTGAGAGACTCGGGAGTAGTCAATGTGCCTCCTTTGCATGTTCAGGAACATCCTCTGGGGGCTGTCAGAGGACTCCTCCAGCAACCTGTTCCCGGGGAACAGCTTGGGGCACAGGAGCGGGCTGTCCCAAGGGCCGGATGGTGGAAGCCTGACCCAGTGCAGAGGGAGCGCGGGACGGAGCCGAAACAAGTGCCGGGGGTCCGGAGACCCTCAACAGGGCCCTCTCCACTACATCAAAGCTGAAGGGGACCTCGACCAAAGGATCCGACAATCGGCTCCCTCGGATCCGAAGAGTGGGCCGCGCCCGGATCCGAGGGACAGTGCGCCCGACACAGACGGGCCGAAGGAGCACTGATCCCCAGATCCGGCTCGGATCCAGGCTCCGAGGTCGGATCCGATGCACTCGAGGGCAGGGTCGGATCCGGCAAAGTACTATCGGCGCCGACCCACCCCGCCCGAAGCTGCTCGGCTCAACTGCTCAACCCGGTAGCGGGTCGGAGAAGGAGCAATTGGCTTGAAAAGGGTCGAGCTCCCCAGAGGGGAGGCAAGAGCACTCCCATCTGCATCTGGGCCTGGATGAACCTTCTCATCATCCGGTCCAGATCAGCACCCGACAGGTTGATCTCGGCGAGGCTACCGAGGCCTTGAGTGCCTCCTCGATAGCCTCGACTGAGATCGGGTCTCCTCCTCCTCAGGTCCCGTGAAAAACACGCTGGAGACCGGAGCCGAGGAGGAGAGCCAGCAGACAAGGGAGCCGGGGAGAAGCCGCTTGGCTGGCGGGGCGAAACAGAGGTCTCGCCCGCTTATGGTGCTTCTCCCTCCGTCCTAGCTTCCCTCTCCTCCGAACCACTAAAGGGAGGTTGAGTCCCAGGAGGAGGAGGGAGCCGAGGGACAACCGAACGTTACCCCGGAGCGGAGGCCGAGGTCCGGCAAGACCCGCCAAAACAAGCTTGGACCTCCGCTCCTTCAGCCCTGGGGTTGAACCCTGCACAAATGGAACATCCAGATGTGAGGTGTTCAACCCCAGGCATCTAACACATGGTGGCCATCAGCTGGGGAAAGCTTATGGCCACACTTGGAGCACTTAGAGAAAATAGCTTTGGGCTGCTCAGACATCCCAAAAGCAAACAAACAATGTTACTAGAACTAATAAAAGTAAAGTAACAAAAACCACTCACAGGCCCAAACACACACTACGCTACATAGCGAGGGAGGATAAAAATTAAGTTTTAAACACTAAAAAGTAATAATATAATAGGAAAACCTACACTTTCACACACTTTAAAAAATTTTAAATTTAAGCATTTTAGATACTAGAAATATCACTTAGCTGAGAGCTGGAAAACACATCTGGTCACCAGGCAAACGAGATCTGAGGTCATGAGGGTAGAGCAGGGCATTATGGACATTGTGCCCACTTGATTTGCCAGTATTGATGATCCACCAAAGCTATGCTTACTGTTGTACCACATGTACCACTGCTTAGGACCCACCAATGAAAAAACAGTACTTGGTGCAAACAGTACTAGGTGCTTTTTTGTTTGTCTGAAAAAACAATACAACTTTATATGCTACAGTCCCACATAGTCAGTCCACTACTGACCCATTAACCCTAGGCTACTGTCTCATTCTTACTCCCTGGAATTGCATTACCTTGGATGACTACTTTTATTTCCTAAGCAATAGAGACAAATTGGAAGATGAGACAAAAATCCAGACATTCTTTGAAAATCCATACAGTTAAGAGGTACGAGTTCATGTTCAATATAACACTCTCCCTGTCAGGAAAGCTGCAATTTAATGTAAGTGTACTTTTAATGTACGATATATTTGTGAGCTAAATTGTTTGTGTTCAGTAGGTAGACTGATCATTGTTAGCCTCTTTGTGCATGCGTGCGTCTCTCTCTCTCTCTCACACACACACACCTTCTACTTTCACGCACACAGTTCTGCTTTCATGCATGCACTCACTCCGTACTTACCGGTTAACACAGGTAAGTACTGTCCCTTTCAAAGGCAATGGTGGCAAATCCATACACGAGTTCCTCTTCAGCGAGAACACACACACTGATTGTTTGGCGCAAAATAATGGCGTAAACACACTGACCCTTTTTTGGCACAAAAACAAAACTAGATGGGTGCTTTGGTGCATGCGCACACCGACATTAGCGTTACAGGAGCGAAAAACACAAAGCAAAAAAGTGTTTTGGGGCATGCATATATCGATGCTGCAGTTAGAGGTTGAGGGCCGCATGGAAGAGCTCTGAGGGCCGCAGGTTGGACACGTCTGCACTGTCTTCCCACTTTTAGTATTTTGCCCTTCTGCCACAGTTGTCAGGATCAACTCCTTCTGCTGATAGGATTTCCTCTTTTCTATGAAAGGTCTAGGTTGCTTTCCTATAGCCAGGTTTGGAGCATACACACAATGTGGTCTAGGTTGCTTTCCTATAGCCAAGTTTGGAGCATACACACAATGTGCTCTTTCAACTAACAACTCCTGCTGTGGAATACCAGTACTGTTGCTTATTTATACTTTCATAAAATTAATGCACTCTGTTCCTTCTAGCTTCTCATGTATAGCTGAAAATCTCAGGTTTTTCCTTATGTGCTCTGTCCTCTCATTTTATTATTTTTTTAAACATCTCTTCCTGAGCAAATATGTTATCACACATCATACTTAATAGCTATAAAGTTTATGTCGCACTATGTAATCTTCTTTCAAACTCTCTTTTGCTTTGCATTTCTGTAGCATGACCATAGCAGAAAAGGGTCCTTAGACTCTACTCATCAGAAAGTGAATGAATAGCTTCAGACTATATTGGTTAAGCTGTCTATAAAGGTTTAGCCACATTTCACCACATTTATGTAACTTAATATCACAGCACCACAACTAACATAAATCAAGACATGCTTTGTGTATAGCACAGGCATCATCTACAAACTCCAAAACTCGTTCCAAGAAGTTTAGGATCTAGGCTCTGCCCTGCACAGATTCATAGACCGTTACTAGGCTAACAGCCTGCAGGGGCGGGGGGGGGAGGGGGGGGGCTTTCTAAGCCTAGTCAGTTTTCAGTGAAAGAATAATGATGTCCCGTATACAAATAAGACATTGGGGGCCAGGCATTTATAAGTTACCTCTGTCCATAATGGACATGAGTACCAGTCCCAGTTTAAATTTCCTATTCCCCATCCATTTGTCTAGGTTGTGTTAAACTGGATAAAAGATGAACTCAACTTCACATGGATGGGAAATCTGTTCTACAGGAAGGGCAGTCTCTGGGACAGACACCTGTCACTCCAGCACATTCTGTTTAAGTCACAGACAAAATTCAGCTACCTAGGCCATATACTTCTGGTACTCTTTGACTTTATGAATATGTAGGAGATTCATAAAAGTGGGATGTGTGGATGCCTTGTAAGCCAGGCATAGATAAACATCAGCAATATGCAGGAGACTGAGCAGAGGGAAAAAGCTTTAAGGTGCTCTGCACAAGGCAGGTTTGCTATGCCTTGTATTATTTTTGTAAGGAACCTTTGAAGTCACTCTAGTTGCAGCATATGCCAGGTCAGGTACATATCAAGGGCAGCATTGTACTCTTATGATGGTCTGATAAGAGTGGAGTACGGTAGGATAATGACCTCTTTGGATCTAGATGCTACGCCTTTACTTATAAGTTGATCAACATAAAAGGATTTCCTCACCACCACTGTGGCCAGATCATAGTTGAAGTTAAGGTTACTGTCTATGTGCATACCAAGATCCCTGACCATTGGGTCGACTCTTAGGGGTGTATTATCAACATGGTAATTAGCTAACTTCCCAAAGGGTACAATTATTTATTTCTTAGCATTAGGTTTAAAACTACGGCTATGGCACCATTTGCTAGTCAGAGCTGGACCTTCTTGAATAATGCTAGTATCTGCAGGGGAGTCGATGATAACTCCCAGCTTCAAATCATCTGCAGACTTAGCTATAAACCTTCAGCATTTGCTTCCATTTCAGAGAAACAGATCCCAAAAAGGTGTGGACCCAGTACCACTAGTGACTGGCCTCTTGGTGGAGGTGGCCTCACCTATTTTGACTTCCTAGGTCCTTATCAGTGAACAAGCTGGGTATCCAGAGGGTGACAAAAGGGTTTATACCTAAATCAGTGAGCTTTTTCTATAATGTCCGAGTGGGGTATTGTATCAAAAGGTCGAGGTAAGCTGTGTGCACATCTTCATACAATACTATGGTAACCCTCTCAAAAAAGGCCACCAGGTTTAATAGGCATGACTTTCCTTTAACAAAGGTGAACTGTGATAGGTCCAACATTTCCAGGTTACCTATGTCCCCATTTATTATATCCATGATGATTCTTTCCCTGGCTTTACATATGAGGCTGGTAAGACTTATGGGCCTGTAGTTTCCTGGATCAGTGGTTGGACCTACTTTGTACAGGGAATGACTGTAGTAGTCTTCCATTCCTTGGGCACAAAACCTGACTGAAGGCTTCAGTTGAAAAGTGATTCAAGTGGACCAGAGAGGTCATGTTTCATGCTATTTATTAAACATCCCGGGATGTTATTTGGGCCTGTTGGTGCAGTGTTTTTGGCCTTGGAAAGTGCATTGATGACGTATTCCTTAGTAATGATTGGGGGTAATGTGTTATTTCCTTTGGACTACTGGGGGAGTGAGAAGAAATTTGAGCTGAACTGTCAGACAAAAGTTTGGCAATGGCCTCCGGTTCAGTGCTGGTGATGCCAGTTACAATAAGTTCTGTTCATTGTTGTAGAAAGCTTTTTGGCTGTCTTTTGCTTGAGAAGCTACATTTTCGTCAAATTTAGCCACTGAAGTATTAAGCAACCCTCTTAGCTGCCTGTTTAGATTGGTTGGGGGAGGCTTTAGTATGTATAGCTTTGTTCCTGCTACGCTTGGTCATGATTTTTTTCTTTTGTTGTATAACCAATTGCTAGTGTGATTCCACTAGGGTGGCTCATCTTTTGAGTTTATCTTATTCGTAATATGATTGGCACAGCTCACTCTACACAGCTATCAATATGGCTGTACAGAGATTTTGTACATAACTCTGTGCATTCTGTGGTGTTTACTGGGTTTAGGAGTGCTTGCAATTAAGCCAAGCTATTTTTTAGTTGAGAGGTTAGCCTTGGAATACTTCCTAAAGGTTTTTGTTTTCAGTAGACCCCCAGATTTAATTTTTATTTCAAGTAATGCTGCCTTATGGTCAGATATGACCAGCAAAGATATTGCATTGGGTGAGGAACATTGGCACCCCATGTTCGTGAGCACAAGATCATGGATGTTTGTACCCCTGGTAGGAGAATGGATGAACTGTTCCAGGATGTTGGTATTAAAGTTTAGGAAATCACTGGGCTTGTGCATTAGAAGTGGTATAGGATTCTCCGTCTACAGAGAGGTAGTTGAGATCCCCCATGAATATCGTATGAGGTTAAATGGTGAGGGACTCTAGTACATTGAGACAGGTAGTATGGGTTTCCTGGGACATGGAGGGGGACCAATATATTGCAAGGATATGGTACGACACCCTACTTATGGCGAGTTGCACATGTATGAGTTCCAGTGGGTCACATACTAACTAGTCTGGATGTAAGATTGGTCTTAATATAGACCGACACTTCACCACCTTTAGTTCCCTCCTGTGCAGTAGCTGGTCTGAACATGTGAAAGGCTTTATAACCTTGCATTGCTGGATTACTCTTGGTAACTTTAAACCATGTCTCCACTGCTACATAGATGTCTACACTCTCCAGGGAATGGAGTTTCTTAAGACTTCTAGCATTGAGCAGTACCTCCCTTCAGATATTCCTTTATAGGTTCAGTTAAGTCAGTAAGTTCATCCGTTTGGCATTGCCTAAAAAAAGCACTACGGGGTGAAAAAAGTCTTTGCCAATATCCGAAAGCCTAGAGGGGATAATTGCAGACCATCCCTGGCAAAGCAGTGTGGCCAGTCAACTTTGTCCTCCCAGGCCATCAAATATTATACCCCCATGGAATGACACTAGAAGCTAAGCCAATTGCTAAACTCAATCATTTTCTGTTGGTAATGTGGCATCATCCTTGGAGAAGGTAGTATTGTGTTCGGTGTTAAGCTCATATCTGCCTGATGCACAATCAATCAGTGAGCTCGATCATGTCTTGCTTCATACAGTCAAGGGAGGTATGACTCAGGTCATTAACACTCACATGGACTATGGCACAGTCATTCTGGTACCTGTGGGTTCAATGACCTGAGTTCCTGTGTGACTTGACAGATCCTATCCCCAGAAAGGCAGCTAACCATGACTTTCTCCTTACTCAGTCTGGTGAGGGGGACATCACTATGTCTCACTATAGAATAACCGATGACCAGGAAATTTGGCTATGTGCTGGTTTGCTTTAAGAGCTTAGCAGTGGAGGTACTGGATACAGTGTTACTATGTGCAGCTGTGGGTGGAGTTTTAATGGAGTGTGTGTGTGATGGCCGAGGACCCTTTCTTTGTACTGTGCAGAAGGTCTTAGTGTTTTAGAAAGGTTACCTGTAAGTGCCTCAGCATAAGTAGTTTTATGTGTAGGGTCTTCACCCTGTGCAGCAGGTATGGCAATGTCACTGATGACCTCTATAGGATTAGTTTTGGTTGTATGACAGACTTTTGTCTTCAGTATTAAAGTGTATTTACACCTCTTGCATACTCTCTCTGCTTTATGCTTCATTACAAATAAGTGGGTTAGACTGCGGTGGTGGTGCTGCGGTAGCGTTGTCGCCTCACAGTTAGATGTTGCCCGTTCAAGTGTCTTCTGTGTGGTGACATGCGTGAATGGGCATTCCTTCATTGAAGGCTGTGCGTTAGGCCCGGCAAGCCAGCTCGTAAAACTCTACTGCCAATCATTAGCGGACCGGAGTTCCGCTGTGGCGACCCCTAACCGGGAAAAGCCGAAAGACACAAACAAACAAATAAGTGGGTTGTCAGTGTACATGAAGTAATTGCTACAATGCCTCAGAATAGCCATCTCAACCAGACCGGCCAGAGAGAGAGTCAGAAGTGCATATCCATGGCCACTGATCTACTAGGGAGGAGTGAGGAAAACTTAAATATTGAACAAGACAATAAGACAAGTAACAACTTGATCAGCAACACTCAGCTATGAGCAAACTAGATGGTCTAGTGGTTAAAAAAATCTGTCTAGACAGTAATGCCACAACAGTACTGACCAGAGACCAGAACAAAGACACTTAGAATAAAAGATGCAATAATCCTTCACCAGCAAATCCCAGCTCAGATGGTTGGAGGCTATACTACACTCTCCTCCACCGAGTGTAGACCACAAACCTTCTTAAAGTAAAATAACTGGTTTGGAGCCCATGTGCTTAAACCAGAACTAAGATGCTTTTAGAACAGAATAAGCCTTCAACCAGCAATTCCTAGCTCAAAAGGGTGTAGGCTGTCCTTTCCTGCCACAACAGTGTAGACCACAAACCTAATGTAAAAAAATAACTGGTTTGGAGCCCATGTGCTTAAATCAGAATAAAGACATTTACAATAACATGCACAATAAACAGTCACCAAAAATTCCCAGCTCAGAAGGGTAGAAGCTACAAAGCCGTACTATTGGGAGTCAAATAAGATTCTTGATACTGCAATTTATAAGGCTGATTATATGTTCTATAGTTCTGCATACAAGTCTTGTAATACTGATAGGTCTATAAAATTATATGCGTCAGTTTTAAGCCCCCCACCATGGAGGGGCATCACAACTGCAGTGCACTGGTCATAAAGGATAAAACCAGTTACTAAATTTAGGTTAAACAGTTTAAGGAGTGGGTGGACTAAGGCATACTTAAAATTAATTAAGCAACCAGGTATACTGTTAAGTCCCATGCAGAAAGTATAAGTACATTTGTGTACACTTACCATAAATGTAGATACTCGAGTGTATTCACTGTTGCAATCACCTGTGGGTTATCCTTGCTGTGGTAGCCCTCGGCTGGCCCGAATACCAGAGTCAATGTATTGCCCTAGGGGAAGATGTGAAATGTGGGATGGAGGGAGGGAAAACAAGACTGCAACAGTGAATACACTCTAACATCAACATTTATGATAAGTGTACACAACTGCACTATGTTCTTCGTGTTTCACTGTTGCAGTCATCACCTGTGGGAGGATTCCCAAAGCTGAGGTAAAGGGTGGAAGGATAGGTAGAGTCCTAGGTATGGGTCAGGAGGCCCTGCAGAAGAAGCAAACTCTGCCCTAGATTTAGAAAAGAGAAGTAGGTGGTAATGCTTTGTAAAGGTATGGACAGAGGTCCAGGTGGCCGCTTCCAATATATCCCTGGTACGTACTCCTCTGAAGAAGTCAGTGGAAGTGGAGGTTGCCCTAGTGGAGTGGGTACGGATCGACTTAGGGATGGTTTTCCCATGTAGTCTGTAGCAAAAATGGATACAGTTTGATATCTATTTGGAAATGGTTTGTTTGGAGATGGGCTTCCTCTCTGCCCCTGAGGCAAAGCTTACAAGAAGCTGGTCAGTTTTTCTGAATGGCTTAGTGCGGTCCAGATAGTACCAGAGTTGTCTGTGTACATCTAGTGAGTGTAGAATTCCAGGATGAAAGGGGTGGAAGGTTGGGAGTTACTTCCCGAGCAGAATCTTTTCTATTTTCCTGCATAAGATTTTCTTGTGTTGGGCCTTCTGGCCTTTCTGATGATGTCCAGGACCTGTTTGCTTAACAGTGACTTCTTGTTGTGAGGGTTGGGAAAGAAGGTGGGTAGATGTATGGCCTGGTTAAGGGTCACATCAGATACCACCTTGGATATAAAGCAGGGATTAGACCTCAGGGAGATTCTGTCTGCATGAAAAATTATGAAGGGCTCGACAGCCATGAGAGCTTGAAGTTCTGAGATCCTTCTGGCTGAGGTGCTATCTAGTAGGAAGGCAGTCTTCCAGGAGAAGTATTTCAATTCTGTTGAAGCAGCAGGTTTGAATGGAGGTAACGTTAGTTTCTCTAACACATAATTCAGGTCCCAAGGTGGAGTAGGAGGCCTGATATTAGAAGCCCCTCTGAGGAATTGCTTAATCAAAGGATGAGAGAAGAGGGGTGGGTCTGAATCATAATGGGCAGAGATGGCCAAGGCATGAATTTTAATAGAGGAGAAGGAGAGGCCAATATTGAGCAACTCTAAGTAATCCAGGATGAAAGGGATGGAAGGTTGGGAGTTACTGCCCCCCTTTGTATCATTTCCAGGAGCACAATATTTTCCATTTTCTTGCATAAGATTTTCTTGTGTTGGGCCTTCTGGCCTCTGTGATGATATCCCAGATCGGTTTGCTTAACAGTGACTTCTTGTTAGTATTTTGTGTATGAGCCATGCTGAAAGTTTGAGAATCTGTAGGTCTGGGTGCAGTACCTTCCCTCTCTCCTGGGTCAAGAGATCTGACCTTAGGGGAAGCAGCTTTGGGGGCAGACTGCATAGTAAGGGGTACCAATGCTGTCTGGGCCAATCTGGAGCGAGGAGGATGGCCTTTGGTCTCTCCTCTCTTATTTTGATCAGAACTTTAGGAATAAGGGGCAGAGGAAGGTATGCGTACACAAAAAGGGAGCTCCAGGGGAAGGTTAAGGCACCTACCTTCCATGCTAGGAGGTGATGCTCCCTGATACAAAACTTGTGCAGCTGGTGATTTAGGTGCGAAGCAAAGCGATCCACTCCTGGGTGATTTGCAGAAAGATTTCGCTGTGGAGCTGGGATTCGTGGGGGTCCAGTAAGTTTCTCCTTAGGTGGTCTGCCAGTGTGTTGTTGATCCCTGGTAAGTATTGGGCAATTAGGTGTAGCCCCACGGAGGTAGCTGTAAGACACAGACTCATGGCTAACCTGTACATGGGGCAAGATTGAGTGACCCCCTGCTTGTTGATGTACCACATTACTTTGGTGTCTGTTTTTATAGGGAGGACCCCTACCCTGAGGTGGGGTTGGAAGGAAGTCAGAGCATTTTGCATTGCTATCGCTTCTTTCTGGTTGATGTGCAAGTGAAGTTGCCGGGCATTCCAGAGGCCTTGGGTATGCCTACCTGCTAGGTGAGCGCCCCAAGCTATGTCTGAGGCATCAGTGGTGATTGTCTGGCTGGAAGGACAGAGGATGAAGGGAAGACCCTTATGGCACAGGCCCTCTGCCCACCAGAGAAATTCATCCCTTATACAAGGGATCAGTGGGTGAGTGGTCTCTAGGGATTGAGAGTGCTGGCACCAAAGGTTCTTTAAATACCACTGAAGCTTTCTCATGCGAAGCCTGGCGAGAGGGATGAGAAGGATGCAAGATGCCATGCATCTCAGGGCTTTCAGGAACTTCCTCCCAGTGGGGTGACTTCTGGAAGCCAGCTGGGTGAAGTAGACAGGCAGGAAGCTCTGCTTTTCTGGGGATAGAAAGGCCATTAGGGTTGCTGCATCTAGCACAGCTCCCAGGAAAACAATTTTCCTGGTGGGGTTTTTCTTTGATTTTTTTCTTGTTGATGGTGAACTCTAGGTAAGTTAGGAGTTTTTTGACAAAGATAAGATCGTGGAGCAACTTATCTTTGCTGTTCGCCTGAAAGAGGCAGTCGTCCAGGTAAGGGTAAATCTGTATATTTCTCTGTCTGCAGAATGCTACAGCCGGGGCCAAGCATTTGGTGAATACTCTGGGAGCAGCAGATAAGCCAAAGGGCAGTGCAGAGAACTGAAAGTGCTAATTGCCTGCTCTGAAGTGCAGGAATTTTCTGCACAGTTCCCTGATGGGGATGTTTAGGTAGGCATCTTTTAGGTCTAGTGTCACTAGCCAGGCATTTTGTGTGAGCATAGGCAGTAGCTGCTGCAAGATTAGCATTTTGAATCTGGGGACCACCAAAAAGGTGTTCAGTTTGGATAGATCCAGGATGGGGCACCAAGTGCCCTCTTTTCTGGGAACAAGGAATAGTCTGGAGTAAAAACCTTTTCCTGTTTGATCCGGAGGGACAGGTTCTACTACCCCCCTGGGATATTAGTGTTTTTACTTGTTTTAATGCCTCTGCCCCCTGGTTTGGCGGAAGGTCTGGGTACCCTTTTGGAACTGTGAGTTCGCTGAAGGAGAATCTGTATCCCTGAGAAATGATTTTTGATACCCAAAAAAACAGACTGAAGGATGCAGAAAAGAGTGAAATTCACACGATGTTAGTGTAATAAAAACTCCACGCTTTCGTAACCAAACATCTTCGGAATAAAATGTACATTCTCTACATCACATTTAAAAACAGTTTTGAAATGCCTCTGCACCAACAAACACGTCTTTCCATTTAAACAGTTACACAATTAATAAAATTTCAAAGCTCTGGAAGTTATTTCCTTATATAGACTCTACGGTCTTTCAAAAAACATTTAATGTTAACATCATTTATACCAATTTTTATCTGAATTTTATTTGATTTGCAATAAAGCCTCCTTTTGTTCAAGATTTGTTTTAAAATTGCCACCCCTAAAAATCATGATTTCCTTGCTCTAGCACAGAAAACAAAAATGTTTTGTACATGGGACAGGTAATAGTATGCTTATAAAAAGCATTTTTGTCTTGTTTTCTAATATTGTAATAATGTTCCTTTATTCTAGTGCATAGGGCTCTTGTAGTCATACCAATGTAGAATGCACTACAGTATGCACACATACCAATGTATACATCTCCTTTACTCTTACAGTTAAAATGCCCTGGAACTTTCAAAGTATAAGGCAAATGTTCTAAATTAACTAAGGGACCTACAGAAATGTATCTACATATGTTACAGTTTCCACACTTATACACGCCCCATCTTTTCTGTGTGATGTTGGGACAATGAACAAGTTTCTCTCTCTTTCTAAAATGTTTTTTAAGTTATTTTGATTTTTATATACAAACCTTGGCTGGGTCCCCACAATGGATTGTAAATCTTTGTTTCCCTCTAAAATTTTCCAATTGTCAGAAATAATGTTTCTGATAATACCACTATCTACAGTCATGTCGAAACAAAAATAATTACCAGCATCAGATGTGTTCATGTTATGGTTCTGTTTTGTTTTAAAAAATACGAGCACTCATAAAATCAACTAAGGCCAATTCTGAGAGAAAAATTGCCATGGATTCAAAGGACAATCATAAGGCCTTTTTCAGCTATGTTAGGAACCTGGGTGGAAACTCCCAGATATGCTCAGAATTAGTCATGATACAAAAAAAAACTGAACCACACCACATTGCCAACATACTGGCAGGAGACAGGTTCAGTGCAAACTTCACCCCCTCCCCTAAAGGAGAGATCACTATTTTAATCTCAGCCTTTCCACAACAAGTCTAGTCTGCAAAGCTATAGAGAGGATCATAATGGAGCTCATAAACAAAGATATAGGGGACTTGCAGACATTGGAGGAAGATCATGCCATGTAAGGACAGAACCCACAGGGTTAGAGTTGCTAGTACAGGCCAACATGGGAGGACTTTGTGACAAAGTTTGAGATAGCTGCCAGAGCCATGGCCTGAAGTTAATACCATATAGGTGGCAATCCACTAAGCACACAGAAGGGGTTATCAGGGACCTGGGACCCAGGTTGACAGTTTCTTTTCTTTCTCGACACGTTGCTAAAAAGTGGTTAGAAAGACCTGCTACATTGCCTGATCATGAATTCACATCCAGATCTCATCCAGATTTGTTTGTCACTGTCTCTCGTCTTTTCACTTCCAATGATGATTGAAGAAACTCCAGCTCTATTCAGGTGACATGTGCCTGACATACAAGGCCATGTCCAACCCAATTAATGGACACACTCCACACTCAAAAAATCAAATCAACCAAAACCACTAGAGCACTAACTTAAACCTTATTATGGATATAAATAGGATGATAACTGGAGGATGATTTCAGAGATCAGAGACTCCCTGCTGTGATATAAAAAATCTCATGTGAGAGGCAGAGCACTGGATGGGAGATTCTGTGTCACTGCTGGACAGAGGCACAACAAACAAATGGGCACAGTATTTTTTTTTATAAGGGATGGTAGCCACCACAAAATTTATAAATGCCTTAGGGCAGATAGCCTAGTATAAACCTATGAACCTATGAACCTATGGAAGACCCATGCTCAAGGATAGCTGGAAAGAGACTGTCCCTATTCTGTGAGACATATTCAGCCTGCTCTTTCAAAAGAATGTTACTATCCTCTCTTTCAACAAACATAGTAGTAATAAATTCTATTTCCTTCAAAAAGTCACCCATTTCACTTGTCATTCGACTGGCTCTTATGAGCTGTCCTTTTGGATTCTTCTTCTTCATGTAACGAGGGTGCATGCTGGTATAATGCAAGTAAGTGTTAGTGAAAGTTTCTTTCCTGAAAATCCTTCTAACTTATAAACCTTAACATCCCATTCCAGAATCGCATCCAAAAAATTGACTTAGTCCCATATCCCCCAGGACAAATTTTAAGTATCCCGATCTGGAGTTAAAGGCGTCAACAAAACTTTGCACTTTTTGTACATCCCCGACCATGACAAAAAACAAGTCATCAGTAAATCTCTTAAAAGATGTAATCTGGTAATCCATGACTAGTGGTTCCAGCACAATACACTCCGTGACCGATCACAATGTTCGCAAAGGATGGTGCTGCAGGGGACCCCATAGCTACCCCCAAATTTGTTTGTATATTTTTTTGTTAAATACAAAAAAATTGTTTAATAAAACATCTGTTAATTCACAACAGAAATTACTTTCAGAATTACTGCATTTGGAAAATTTATTTAAGTATTCTTTAACTTGGTTCCACTCTTTCAAAGTGGGGAATACAGGTGAAGAGAGAGACAACATCAAGACTAAACATGACTTGTGTGGTTGGATCAAAAGCTGTAACTAAAGTGTATTCCCTGATACTATTTAAAAAATCCCATGAGTCTTAAGTATGAATTCATTTGGTGAACAATGGGATTTAACTTAGAGTCCACCAAGGAAATACCCTTTGTGATATAATTTGGGGCAGAAACAATAGGTCGAAATGGAGGACAAGTTTTACTTTTATGTGCTTTAGGAATTCCAAAGAAGGAACCTAATTTCGGATTGTCTATGCGACAAAAATCATAAAGGTCCTTCTCTAAATTACTGTTCATTAAATTCTCAAACAAAAAAGAGTAAACACTCCTGTAGCTCTTGGCTACTTCCCCTCCATGTCTGTTATTTCTGTATTCTAGATTGTTACCTAGCATTTTCTGTATACAGGTAACATATTCCTCTTTGTTATTAAAACTAAAGTACCCCCCCCCCCGTCACTTTTCATTACTCTTATGTTGCCATTCTCCTGTACTTCTTTCAGGGCTTTCTTTTCTTCTTTAGATAAATTGTGATACATTTTTCTTTTCTTTACCCCCTTCCCCCATGACATTTCACTTTCACAAGCTGATTCAAAAACTTTAATAGTATGCAGTAAGTTAGGGTTGTAGCATGAAGACTTTACATATTTGGTGCTATTGCTAACAATGTCTTTAAACACATAATTCAAGTTTAAAGATCTAGTGTACTTTTTAAGGCTTAACACAGTGTTTGCTATGTTTGCCCTCCTTGAGGGTACAGAGTTTAAAGCCCAAATTCAAAACTTTCAAGTGGTTTTCATTTAAAACAAAAGTGGATAAATTTATAACATTGTTTACAGGTACAGAATACTTACTTAATTGTCCGTTGAATAATCTGACACTGTTCGTTCTCTTCTCCTTAACATGTGCATTCTCTGGCTTCTGCCCTCCCTCTCCTCGGCTAAAAAAAGTCTTGGTTCTAGCCACACCAGCATTTTCATCATTGGTTGCTGCAGGGTTGTTAACAAACAGTCCATTGGCAAGACTAGAAGTTCCTGCTTCCACAATATCCATTACAGAGCCACTGGTTCCTTCCCTATTTAAAGATCTAACTGCAGAAATTGTTTGAAAGTTCTTAGTTTTAGGGATGTGGACTTCATTGGTGTGTTTCTTAAAGGGGAAACGTTTGGTCTGATTTTTTGGTGCTTTGAATTTATCCTGGTTTGTGCATTTGTTAAACATACAAAAGTCAACATATGCTGTGTCATTTTCATACACAGCAGCATCTCTCTTGAGCTTATGATTTTTACGGCTGATTATAACCTGATCCTGTTTCTGTAGTTCAGAGAAGAGTGTATGGTATTCAACCCATTCCCCAATCTTGCTAGGATAGTCCTTAAGCAAGATTTCATCTATTTTACAGATCTCTTCCCTTAGCTCAGTCATGATTTTACAGTTAAGACCAGCATTGTTAAAGAAGTCTTAGTGCAACAAAAAATTCATCGGCGCTATCAACCCCATTTGGGCATTTAAAGAATATCAACCCCATTTGGGCATTTAAAGAATCTCAGCCCCTTCGAGACCATATCCAGCTCTATACAACGTGAAAAATATTTGTTTTCAAGTCTAGACTTTTGTATTGCTTTAACAGTCTGCCCAAATTGTTAAACATATCTCTGCAAGTGTTCATCTCTATACTGTTAATAGGTTTTTCAGAAGATGATTCATTGTTAAAATTCATCATTGGTTGTTGCAGGGTTAACAAACAGTCCATTGCCAAGACTAGAAATTCCTGCTTCTACAATATCAAATTATTAAAGTTAATAAATATTACCTGTGGCAGGCACCATTTTTAAAACTACAACCACCCTTTGTCACTATCATATGTTCATTTACCAGTTTACTCTGTTACCTGATTGTTTCCAGCCCCTCATAAGAGCTACTAACAGGGTCTCTCTACCCGCTCCCCTCCCCACCCTGCCCCCTATTCCCTCCCGCCCCCAGTGGTCCTACCTTTATTACAGTCACAAACTCCTCCCATCTTTCCAATAGCCAACCACAGTACTAACCCAAAACTATCTCCTCCATCTTCCCACTATCACACCTCCTCAACTAACATGTACAAACATACTTTACCTATGCTCACTGCATGCACTCTCCTTGCATATCTTACCATCCTACCAAAGCGCCATCATTCCCCCACTCAACCACTACCACCGTACTACTACTCACACCACCACTCATGTCTCACCCTCACTCAGCTCCCCTCCCACCATCTCAAGAACTATCCCTATGCACCCCTCACATATTCTACCAACTATATTACTCAAACATAAAGCTTCCCTACAACTTAACATAATAACCCTCCCACCATACCTATTACCCACAGAGCACAATCATAAAGTTTCCCTAATAATCAAACACAATCAGAAACTGAGAAAACTAAACCTCATGCATATCAAAACTAGCCTTAAGCGGAGACATCCACCCCAACCCTGGCCCTACCATCACCAACCCCAATCCTCATAATCAGACTAGAAACCACGACTTCTCCCATATCACAGCCAATAGAAAGCCAAGTGACTTCCTTCTACTAAGCCTAAATATTAGAAGTATATCCAAGAAAGTCCATGAACTCCATGCCACCATAGACTTGTACTCCCCAGATATAGTCATCCTGACAGAATCCTGGCTAAAACCTCACATTACCAGTGAGCAAATACTCCCTACCGGTTACGGCACATACTAAGAGTGGACCGACTAAACAAGAAAGGAGGCGGTGTAGCTATAATATTTAAACAGCATCTAAATATCCAGATCTTAAAATCATCAGCTCCACAAACAGGCAATGAAGAAATAATATATACCAACCTCAAAATAAACCAAAACAAAACCATCAACATAACTGGATGCTACTTCTCACCTGGCCAGAACATCCCTCCACTAGAAAACCACCTCAGCTGGTCTACCCACCATCTCCCCCCAAGAAACTATAATTTTAGGTGATTTCAATATTGACTGGCAATCCTGTTCTGGCAACCATCCAACCCATCATGTAAACCTTCTTGGCTTCACCCAACTAGTCCAGTCACCAACCAGGATAAATAAAAACTCCAGCAAGCACATTACCCTGGATTGGATACTAGTCAGTTAAGAGCCCCCAGTCATATATAACAGGCTGCTTATCAGATAGCCTCAGTGATCACTCCCCAGCACTACTACTCAAAAAATACCTATACCAAGCTAAACCTGTCATCTACCTTCAAATACGTAAAAAAACTAAACTTTAACCCACTCACATTCATCTCATCCCTCAAAGAATGTAACTGGCATCCCCTAAAGTACCTCAGTCTTGATGACGCAGTTGAATTTTTTAATACAACCTTCCTGAGCATCCTTAATTACCATGCCCCCATAAGACTTCCCAGAACCAAAGCACAACCCTCCCCATGGCTACAGAAAATCACTAAGTCAGAAATTAATAAAGGGATAAAGCCTGGGAGCACTGGCACAAAACCAAAACCCCGTCAACTAGACCGAAATTCCTAGAACTACGTAATAGAGTCAAAAAGCTAATAAAACAGGACAAATTCCAATACTACCAGTCTGCCCTAGACTCCTCCCAACACAGTCCCAAACAATTCTGGTCCTCCATAAACTCCATCTTCTACCCAGGTAAAGTCAGTACCCCTCCTCCTAACATCCCTCACTCCTCCGAAAATACTGCTACCTCATTCAACACACACTTCACACAAACCATACTATCACTAGCTAAAAACAACCCCCCCTCCCCTCCAACCCACACCTTCAACTAGTAATCTCCCCACTGCCTTCTCTTTTTCTCCTGTACCTACCTCCAACATAAAAAAATCTTAACTAAACTTAAGCCCACTAAATTAGCAGCAGACAACCTCCCAAGTGAATACCTACAAATTGCAGCTGATGCTCTGGCCTACCCAGTATCCATCTTGATTAACCGATCTCTGTCAGAAAGTTACATTCCCACACTGTGGGAAGTATCACATATAATTCCCCTCCACAAAGGCGGCCCCTCCACAGAACTAACCAGTTACTGCCCCATAGCTATTCTCTCTCCACTCTCCAAAATACTAGAGAGATGCATACACTCTCAGGTCTCAGACTACCTCCTTACTAACAACCTCCTTTCCAATACTCAGCATGGTTTCCGACCAAACCATAGCACCACCACTGCCTTACTCTCCTTTACTAACATTATCCTTCAGCATAAAAACAATGGCTATCTCTCCTCTGCTACTTTCCTAGACCTAAATAAAGCATTTGACATGGCCCACACAAACAACTCATCTCTGTCCTCAATAACCTATCCTTCTCTCAATCAGTCACCAACTGGTTTCAGAGTTACCTGTCTGACCGCCAACAATCTGTTGTATGGCAGAATGACACATCTCCTCAACTACCTGTCTCTATAGGGGTTCCCCTACTCTTCTCGGTTTTCACCAATAATCTAACCTCAGCCACCAAACATGGCACACTCATACAATACGCAGATGACTCAACCATCATCTGCTCAGCCTAGTCCCTACCCAAACTGCAAAAAGTCACACAGGAAGCCTTTTCCTCTGTTGAAACTTGGTTATCCAATGCCCAATTAATACTCAACCCAAACAAAACTAAACTACTCATCTTCCAACCCACCAAACATACTCAAAACAACTCTCACTTTAACATCACAGCAAAAGACAACACCACTATATACCCAACTGAACACACCAAATTGCTAAGAGTGGAAATAGACAAACTAAAATTTGACATTCACATATCCATGACCATAAAAAAAGTCCACAAAAAACTAGGAGCGTTATACAGAAATAAGCAACTTCTCACCAAAGCAGCAAAGATTTCAATAGCAAATTCCCACCTTATCTCCACCCTACTTTATGCCTCTCCAATATATACCAACCTAAGGCAATGCTATCTAAACAAGCTAGAGACCTGCTACAACAAAATCGCCAAATTTGCCACAGGGGCATCCTATCGTAGTCACCATTGTATCTCACTTGCTGAACTGGGCTGGCTTGAACTCCCTCACCTCCTTCAATGGTATCAACTCTTACTCGCCCACAAACTAGTAAACCATTCACTAAATGTCCCATCCCTCCAGAATCTACTCCAGGCCTATCCTTACCAGACCACTAAGATCCAGCAACAAAAATCACGTGCAGATCACTAAAGCCAATAACTCTGCTGGTGAAGCACTATTCTCTTGCACCAAAGCCAAATTATGGAACTCCCTCCCACCCACAATTACCTCCGTACCATCATTCACCCACTTCAAAACTTTACTAAAAGAACACCTAAAAACATGCTGGCTATGCCCTTGCAACTCCCACTCTAATATCACCCACCCCATCCAACCACTACCTTTCTTTCCACCCCACTAACTACCTTGAATATAGCAAGCTCAGATGCTCATAAGCCTTATTATACAGCAGGAACGTCTTACTGTAACATTTGTTAATGTCTGTTATGTACTTCGCAGATAAAGATTCTAGTTGTCTACTGATGTACTATGTTCATCTGTAAATATGTTTTTTAATTAATTGCTATGTTAATCAAATTGTTAATCGCTATGTAATCCAATGCAACTACTGTTTATTTTAACTGTGGAGCTTTCCTCCCCGGGCCTCTGCTGAAAATGGACCTACGTCCAGTCGGACACTCCCAGTCAACAAATGTAAATAAATAAATAAATGAAAAAAGGATCCAATTTAGTATTTAGTACTGAGGCTATGTCAGCATAAGTCTCAATTTTAGAAACTGCTTCAAAGCTTTTACCTTGTTCAGTAGAATGTGTGTTAAAGTTTACCACAGTCTCAAGCTCATCTGAGCTGGACCAGACCGGAATGGTATTCACCTCCTCCGGAATTAACAGTTGCAAAGTCCGCTGAATGTCTTTCATAGTATTCAATAGTGAAGCCAGAACATTCTGTCCACCTTCACCTGGTGTAGGATGAATGCTGACATCCATCAACAAATCTCCTCTGCTTTCTGCCATAGGAACCACAATACCAAAAAAATAAAAATACTCCTGGATGACCACAAGAACCAAAAAAACAGACTGGAGGGTGCAGAAGAACAGAGTGAAATCCACACGATGTTAGTGTAATAAAAACTTTTAATACACACTTTTGTAACTTCTTCAGAATAAAATGTACATGCTATACATCACATTTAAAAACAGTTTTGAAATGCCTCTACACCAATAAACACGTCTTTCCACTTAAAACAGTTACACAATCAATAAAATTTCAAAGCTCTGGAAGTTATTTCCTTATATAGACTACGGTCTTTCAAAAAACATTTAATGTTAACAGCATCATTTATACCAGTTTTTTTTTTATCTAAATTTAATCTGATTTGCCATAAAGCCTCCTTTTGTTTAAGATTTGTTTTAAAATTGCCACCCCTAAAACCATGACTTCCTTGCTCTAGCACAGAAAACAAACATTTTTTTGTACATGGGACAGGTGATAGTATGCTTATAAAAAGCATTTTTGTCTTGTTTTCTAATATTGTAATAATGTTCCTTTATTCTAGTGCATAGGGCTCTTGTAGTCATACCAATGTAGAATGCACTACAGTATGCACACATACCAATGTATACATCTCCTTTACTCTTACAGTTAAAATGCTCTGGAACTTTCAAAGTATAAGGCAAATGTTCTAAATTAACTAAGGGACCTTTAGAAATGTATTTACATATGTTACAGTTCCCCACACTTATACATGCCCCATCTTTTCTGTGTGATGTTGGGACAATGAAGAAGTTTGTTTCTCTCTCTTTCTAAAATTAGTTTGATTTTTATATACAAACCTTGGTTGGGTCCCCAGAATGTCTCTACCTTTTTTTTTCTGAATGTCAGTGGATTGTTGGCTAACAGATGCCATATTGGAATTCGAAGACACAAAACGAAAATAATTGTCTACAAAAAGCTCTACGGCAAACGGTTCTCGCATTAAAGAGGGCACAGAACCTGCAATGAGGGACATTGTTGTCTGGAGCTAAACAAGTGATGCAATAAGAATTAAAGACATCCGTCAGAGCAAGAAAAATGGGTCCCCAACAGGGTACTTTGCTTTAAACGTTTTCTGCTGAAATTCGACTTCTGGTAGCGACTGACTGGCACTCGTGCTAACTGCTTCTGTTATGGGCTCCACGGCAAGAAAACTGATGTAATGATGTCTGCTTTATAGTACTAACAATGCAACGTCAGACTACAGGCGACAGCAGCCAGTGCACAAAAACATTGACTCTGGTATTATGGCCAGCCAAGGGCTACCACAGCAGCGATAACCCACAAGTGATGACTGCAACAGTGAAACATGAAGAACATCTGGAGGTGTAAAGATTTTTAATTATTTCAGGACTCTGGACAGAAATCTGGGGGTAAAGTTGGCAATGAATTTATTTGTAAGGGTGTTAGCAATGTCTATTGGATCAAAACAGGATGAATAATTATCTTTGGCTTCAGAGATAGTACAGTTTGTGTACCTACCATAAATGTAGATGTTCGAGTGTATTCACTGTTGCAGTCATTACACTTGGGTTATCAGCCGGCAGGCTACCCACAGTCAGCCCGAGTTCCAAAGTCTTGGTCCGGCATCAGTTGCTGTTGCCTCTTTCCTGACGTCAGTGCCAGGGGGTATAAAAGATGCAACCAACGCCATTTTCTTCAGTTTTTCTTGCCCCAGATGTCAGGTGCCCCCCAGATAGGAAGGTTGGAAAAATAAAATTATGCCAAAAAGCATGCATGTACTAATATAAACATTTCCTTCATCTACAAGCAAATACACCACATAGGTTGTATAGAGTTGAGAAGTACAGAGAAGTCCCAGCAAAGTAAAGGGGGATGGTGGGTGGGTAACCTGGACTGCAACAGTGAATACACTCAAACATCTACATTTATGGTAGGTACACAACTGTACTATGTTCATCGTGTTTCACTGTTGCAGTCACACTTGGGTTGAATCCCAAAGCTGAGGTTGGGCGGCTGGGTCTAGATTGGATTTGGAGAGGCTACCAGGCCCTGCAGGGTTGCAGTGGCAAAGCCTGCTCTGGATTTAGAGTAGAGGCAAGTGGTAGTGCTTGGTGAAAGTGTGCACTGAGCTCCAGGTTGCAGCTTCTAAAATGTCTTTGGTTGGTACTCCTCTGAGAAAGGCTGCTGAAGTGGCTGATGCTCTGGTAGAATGTGGCCTAATGACCTTAGGCACTGATTTGTCATGTTGTGCATAACTGAAGTGGATGCAGTGTCCTATCCATTTTGAAATCGTCTGCTTTGTGATAGGCTACAAACAGTTGCTCAGTTTTTCTGAAAGCTTTTGTTTTGTCCAAGTAGAATCGTAGCTGTCTGTGTATATCCAAAGCTTGCAGATGTCTCTCCCCTTTATTCTGGGGATTTGGGTAGAAAGTTGGTAAATGAATGGTTTGGTTCAGGGCCACATTGGAAACTACTTTTGGCATGAATGTTGGGTTTGTCCTGAGAGAAACCCTGTCCTGGTAAAAAAGGATGAAAGGTTTCACAGCCATTAATGCCTGTAACTCTGATACTCTTCTGGCTGAAGTTATTGCTAGGAGCAGAGCAGTTTTCCATGATAAGAATTTTATATCAGCTGTGCTGGCTGGTTCAAAAGGAGGCAGTGTGAGTTTTTCTAAAACAAAATTGAGATCCCAAGTTGGTACTGGTGCTCTCCTTGGGGGTCTTATGTTTTTTTCCCCTCTGAGGTACTGTCTTAGTAGAGGATGTGAAAAAATACGAGGTTCCGTATTGTAATGAGCTGAAATGGCAGAAGCATGGATTTTAATTGATGAGAAAGATGGGCCTTTGTCCAGCATCTCAGTTAAGTATTGTAAAATCTGAGGTATATTTGGAACAAGTGGGTCGAGCCCTTGTGCCTGGTTCCAAGCACAGAATCTCTTCCATTTTTCTGCATAAGATTTCCTAGTGCTGGGCCTCCTGGCTTCTAAAATGACATCCATAACAGCTTTAGAGAGAGAGGTTCAGTCTGAGTGGCTACATTATCTGCCATGCTGCCAGATTTAAGGTTCTGAGTTGACTGTGCAGAATCTGATTGTTTTGTTGAGTCAGAAGATGAGGAATTTGAGGTAAAGGCCAAGCTGGGCCCCGAGACAAGCTCTTTAGGATTGGGTACCAGTGCTGGCATGGCCAGTCTGGGGCAATCAGGATCATTTTTGGCCTTTCTTGTCTGACTTTTAGGAGCACTTTGGTAAGAAGAGGCATTGGTGGGAAGGCATAGACTGTCAGAGCTTTCCAGCTGAATGATGGAGCATCCACTTTCCATGCTTGAGAGTGACAAGTTCTTGTGCAGAATTTCTGTAGTTGGCAATTGTGAGGGGAGGCAAAAAGATCCATGTCTGGGAGTCCCCATTTCCTTGTTATCATGCTGAACACCTGTGGATTTAGTTTCCATTCATGAGGGTCCATGAGATTTCTGCTTAGTTAGTCTGCCAGTGTGTTTTTTGTTCCTGGCAGGATTTGTGCCTGCAGATGTACCTGATAGGTTAGTGCTGTGTTCCCATAAGGTCATGGCTTGCCTGCATAGGGGGTAGGAATGTGTGCCCCCTTGCTTGTTTATGTACCACAACTGTGGTATTGTCCATCTTTACTAGTTGTTGTCCTAGATGTAGTAAGGTCCTTGAAAGCTGTCAGGGCATTCTGTACTGCTAGCATCTCTTTCTGATTGACGTGAAGATGCATTTGTTCCTTGGGCCACGTGCCCTGAATACATTTCCCTGCCACATGTGCCCCCCAGGCATAATCCAATGCATCCGTTGTTATTGTCTGCCTGGCTGTGGGTAAGGTGAAAGGCTGTCCCTTGTTATGGTGACAGGCCTGAGACCACCATCAAAACTCCTGTTGTAGGCAAGGAAATAAAGTTATGATAGTCTCCAGGCTGTGACAATGTTGAGTCCAAACACTTTTTAGATACCATTGTAGTTTCCTCATATGCAGTCTTGCATATGGAATTAGTAGAATGCAGGACGCCATGAAGCCCAGGGCCTGCAGAATTTTTCTTGCAGGGAGCTTGGTCTTTGTCGTCATCAGTTGAAAGCATTGAGTCAGTTGGCTTTGTTTGTCTGGCATGAGATAAGCCATCTGGGCAATTGTATTTAAGCTTGCACCCAGGAATATTATCTCTTGAGAGGGCACTAGTTTTGATTTATTTTCATTTACTGTGTACCCTAGGCAAATTAGTAATCTTTTTACAAACGCCAGATGCTTTAGCAGAATGTCCTTGCTCTCTGCTTGAATAAGGCAGTCGTTCAAGTAGGGATATATCTGAATTCCTTTTTGTCTGCAAAATGCAATTACTGGTGCCAGGCATTTTGTGAAGACCCTGGGCGCAGTAGATGAGCCAAAGGCCAGTGCAGAGAATTGGTAATGCATTGAGCCTGCTATGAATCTGAGGTATCTTCTGCAAGTTTGTCTGATTGGGACATGCAGGTATGCCTCCTTGAGGTCCAAAGTAACTAGCCAAGCCTTCTTGCCCAGCATGGGTAGAAGCTGCTGTAGTGTTAACATTCTGAATTTTGGAACATCCAGGAAAGTAATTAGGAATGACAGGTCCAGTACTGGTCTCCAGGCTTTGTCCTTTCTGGGTACTAAGAAAAGTCTTGAGTAAAATCCTTGCCACTGTTCTTACTGTGGTACTCTTTGAATAGCTCCCATGTCCATGAGTGCAGCAATTTATTTTTGCGCCTCTGCCCATTGGTTCTGTGGCAGGTCTGGCATACCTCTTGATTTTGGAAGTGTGTGAAAGTGGAACCTGTAACCTTGAGAAACAATATTCAGTACCCATTTGCCTGGGTGATTATGTGCCAATTTTTAGAGAAAAGTGATAGCTTTCCCCCTAGGGGTGCTGCCAACAGGCAAGTGCTTGGCATCTGTAGAAGGAAGTCATTGGGACTATTTCCTATAAGGTTGTGATTTGTCTTCCCCTCCTTTGGGGGCTGAAGCACCCCATTGTTTAGGTCTGTAGGAGCCTTGGGGCTGAGATCTGCCTCTTGGGCTTCTGTATCTTCCTCTTTGTGGCCTGTCTGACACTGGAAAGGACCAATTTTTTGAAGGCCAGTTTCTGCTAAACCTGGGTGGTTGAACCTGTAAGAAATCCTTTAATGTCTGCATTGATTTTGCTTTATCCTCCATTTTCTTTAACACCTCTTCTGCCTTAACACCAAACAAAGTATCATGCTGTAGTGGAGCATCCAATAATTTAACTTTAACATGGTCAGGTAAACTTTGTTCTTTCAACCAAGCATGCTTCGAATAACACAGCCTGTAAATGCGGCTCTACAAGAAGCCTCTAATGAATCAAAACCACATTGTAAAGTATGCTTTCCCACTTGTTCAGCTGCATGCAATAAATCCTGCATTTCCTTACTGTCAGGACTTTCTGAGATTGAAACCATTTTCTGCTTTAACAATGACATGAGATACCGCTGATATTTAAGCATGTGAAACTGGCAATTTAAAGCCCTTACAGCTAAAGTAGCAGAAGTGCAAGCTTTTTTCCCCCATCTGTCCAGAGCTCTGGAATCTCTATCCGAGGGGACAGGATTTTTAGCAGTGGAAGCCTTAACCCCTTTAGGACCCTGAAAAATTGTTTCTGGATCTGCAGCAGGGTTTCTGTAAAGAAATTTATGAGAGTCAGGGACCCTGTAAGTACCTGTCTGGCTTGACTGGTGGAGGGGGTAAAGAATCAGGAGTCAGACTGGATTCAGAAAAAAACAATCGACAATATCAAGCACAGGGGGAATAGCCACGGGCCTGTGCTGGGGCAATAAAAGAAAGTCTCTGAGCCTTTTCTTGGATTCTGAATAATCCTGGCTCTCCCAATGGAAATGCTCCCTCATGGTGTGCAGTGTTTCCCCAAAAGAATAATCCTCAGGCAGAGAGGCTGAAGGTATAGACTCTTCTGCATCAGAGTCCTCATAGGGAGGGAGAGAGTATCTCTGGTCAGAAGAGGAATCAGAAGAAACAGAAACCTGGTCAGAGGAATCATAGTCAGTGTCTTGCCTAGGCCTTTTGTCAGGAGGGGGATGGGAACCACTGATTAAAGTAATTAGGTCTTCGGTCATTTTAAGCAGCTGTTTCTTTGGCATGGATGACTGTTCAGTAGAATGCTGTACTTGTTTCTTTGTCTTTAATGGTGTTTTTAACTTTGCCTTGGCTGCTGTAATGGGCTTAATTGTAAGCTGTGAAGGTCTGAAAACACCCTCAGAAGCAGATGCCTGCTCAGCGGTTCCGGACCCATCTGAGGGATAGTTTCCGTAGGCCCAATACACTGAGTTTCCCCAGGCCTCGGTGTCTCCACGTGACTGTCGGATAGGGCCTGTGGCTCTGAGGTAGCGGGTGTCAGGGGCTGTGAAAGCACCTCACCGAGAACCGGCGACTGGCCTAGAAGAGGCTTCGTCGGTTTTGGACCTCGGATGCCGGTCCTTTTCTTTGTCTTTGCATTTTTTATAAATTCCAGTCGGTTGTTCCGACGGCATTATGTAATTAAACCTTCGGCCAAAATAATGTAAAGCAAAATCAAACCAACGTTTAATAATGCGTTTGTTGAATCTAGCACAAAACCGACAACTAGTAACGTCGTGGTCAGGGCCTAGGCAAGGAATACAGTAAGAGTGAAAGTACTTAAGAGGTATTTGCTTCCCACAAGAAATACAATTATTAACTTTTATTGACATCGGTCTGGAACAAGAAAAAGTTTCCCCAATGGGGTACTTAGCTTTATTGAAGACTTCGGTTCTGAAACTCAATTTCGAAAATCTCAGGAGTCGGCTGACCGGCACTTGAGAACTGTTTTTGCTTCGGGCACCGCGTGGCAAGAAAGACTGAAGAAAATGGTGTCGGTTGCATCTTTTATACTCCTGGCGCACTGACGTCAGGGAAGAGGCGACAGCAACCGACACCGGACCAATACTTTGGAACTCGGGCCGACTGCGGGTAGCCTGCCGGCGGATAACCCAAGTGTAAAGACTGCAACAGTGAAACACGATGAACATCAGCTTAAGTTCAAGAGCTCCTACAGTTGACATGACAGTGTTTTTCAGAAGATTTTTGTAACATTTTTCAGATTTTCCTTGTGAACAGGGATGTTACATCGGCTATATAATTTAAGGGGTTTCATTATTTGCTGTAGATTTCATCAATGGTAGTGTACAGCCATTATAAGCTCTGTTTTTGTATTTCCCATGATACTTACTCTGCTAGGACGCACTTTTCTAAATGGGTATAGAACTGCTTAGTGAAGCTTGCTGCTGTATCAAGGTCAGGATGCTGTAGTCAAAAAGTACAATTGTGTACACTTACCATAAATGTAGATGTTAGAGTGTATTCATTTTGCAGTCATCACATTTGGGTTATCCTGCCAAGGGTAGCCCTCAGTCGGCCCTAATACCAGATGCTTAGTATTTCTGCGTCAGGTGCTGTCACTCCAGGACTGACATCAGGTCATCAGTGGTATAAAAACAAGCAGCTGACACCATTACATCAGTTTTTCTTGCCCTAAATATCAGGAGCCCCCAATAGGAAGCTAAGTTATGGCCGAAGAACACCACCACTAGAAAATAAATAACAAAAACTCCTTGTAAGGCGAGAGAGAAATAACCAATGAATGGAGCGAGGAGTCGTAAAACAGTGCAGATTTATTCAGCAAGTCAGCAAGAAATATATTAACTCTCCACTCAGAGAAAAACATTTTCATCCGAACAATTTCAGACTTCTTCAGATGAATCACAAGTGCTGAACCCAACCCTTATATACAATTAGAAAACAAATTATCCAATTACAATAAAATAGAGAGAGATAGACAAAGGGGATGGAGGGAGGGAAACCAGGACTGCAACAGTGAATACACTGGAACATCTACATTTACAGTAGGTGTACACGACTGTACTATGTTCTTTGTGTTTCACTGTTGCAGTCATCACATTTGGGTGGATTCCCAAAGATGTAGAAAAGGGTGGAGGCAGTCAAGAAGACTAGGGGCTGGCTAGGATGTCCTGCAGGACTGCGGTGGCAAAGCCTGCCCTGGATTTGGAGAGGATAGGCAGGTGGTAATGCTTGGTGAAGGTATGAACAGATGTCCATGTTGCAGCCTCCAGGATTTCCCTGGTGGGGTCCCCTCTTAGAAAAGCTGCAGAAGTGGAGGTTGCTTTGGTGGAATGTGTCCTGACCCCCTTTGGGGGTGGTTTCCCGTGCTGTTTGTAGCAGAAATGGATGCAGTGTGCTATCCATTTGGAGATTGTTTGGATATGGCCTTGCCCTCTGCCCCTGCAACGAAGCTAATTAGCAATTGATCACTTTTTCTAAAATATTTAGTCCTGTCCAGGTAGAATCTGAGCTGTCTGTGCACATCTAGAGAGTACAGAATCCTTTCCCCCTTGTTTTGTGGGTTAGGGAAAAAGGTGGGCAAATAAATGGATTGGTTTGGAGCCACACTGGACACTTTAGGCATGAAGGATGGGTTAGTCCTGAGGGAGACCCCGTCAGCATGGAAAATTATGAAAGGCTCTACAGCCATAAGTGCTTGTAGCTCTGATACCCTTCTAGCTGAAGTGATGGCCAGAAGCAAAATTGTCTTCCAAGAGAGAAATTTTAACTCTGCTGAAGCTGCAGGTTCAAATGGAGGCAGGGTGAGCTTTTCCAACACAAAGTTAAGGTCCCAAGCTGGAGTAGGAGCTCTTCTGGGTGGCCTCAAGTTGTTAGCCCCTCTTAGGAACTGTTTAATGAGAGGGTGTGAGAAAAGAGGTGGCTCCGTGCTGAAATGAGCAGAGATAGCTGAGCCATGAATTTTAATAGAAGAGAAGGATAGACCCCTGTGTAGTAGGTCTGCCAGGTAATCCAGGATGAGAGGTAGGGAGGGCTGTTCTGTTCCGGCTCCCTTAGCCTGGATCCAGATGCAAATCCTTTTCCACTTATCAACATAAGATTTTCTAGTGCTGGGGCGTCTGGCCTCACGTATAACATCTAGAACTTGTTTGCTTAGACTGGCAGCTTGAGGAGAGGTCAGGGAATAAGCCAGGCTGCTAGGTTGAGGGTCTACAATTGGGGATGCATGAATTCTCCATTTCTCTGGGTCAGGAGTGTTGGTATCTGAGACAGGTGCTATGATGGCAGGGGTGACAGGCTGCACAGCAGTGGGTACCAGTGCTGGCATGGCCAGTCTGGGGCAATCAGGATTGTCCTCGGTTTTTCCTTCCTTATTTTGAGCAGTACCCTTGAAATGAGTGATACATGGGGAAATGCACAGACCGAGAGGTTTACCCATTGGAAGGATAGAGCAACCACTTTCCAGGCCTTGCTGTGAGGTTCCCTGGTGCAGAATTTGTTGAGCTGATGATTGGAGTGGGAGGCAAAGAGGTCGACCTTCGGGGTGCCCCATTTCTGAGTTACAAGGGTGAAGGTTCTGTGGTCTAGCTGCCACTTATGTGGATCTAGCAGGTTTCTGTTAAAGTTGCTGCCAGAGAGTTTAGGGAGCCTAGCAGGAATTGTGTTAATAGGTGCAGTGGCAAGGCTGAGGCAGTGTGCCAAAGGGTCATGGAGAGCCTGCACAGAGGATAAGAGTGAGTCCCTCCCTGCTTGTCAATATGCCACATCACCGTGGTGTTGTCTGTTTTGATCAGTAGAGGCACCATGGAGAGTAGGGGTCTGAAAGTAGTCAGGGAGTGCATTAACAGCTAACATCTCTTTTTGGCTGATGTGCAGATGCATTTGATTTGGGCTCCGTTGGCCCTGAATTGCACCTGCCATCCAGGTGAGCCCCCCCCCCCAGGCATAGTCTGAGGAGTCTGTGGTGAGGGCCTGGGCAGCGTGGGGTTGTGAGAAGGGAAGTCCCTTGTTGTGGTAGCATGCTGCTGTCCACCAAAGAAAATCTTTCCTTAGACAAGGTATCATTGGTGTAAGAGTTTCCAGGTCTTGAGAGTGCTGAGCCAAAGGCTTTTTAGGTACCACTGTAGTTTCCTCATATGGAGTCTGGCATATGGAATGAGTAGAATGCAAGAGGCCATGAACCCTAGAGCTTGCAGGATTTTCCTTGTGGACAGCTGGGTCCTGGTGGTTAGTTGAGAGAAGCAGGCTGTCAGGTAGGCTTGTTTTTCTGGAGTAAGGAATGCCATCTGGGATGCTGTGTCCAAGCTTGCTCCCAGGAATACAATTTTTTGTGTGGGAATTAGTTTGGATTTCTTTTCATTGACAGTATACCCCAGGGAGGTCAGTAGGTCCTTTACAAAGGTCAGATGCTGTAGCAGCTTTTCCTGTCTGCCTGAATCAGGCAGTCATCTACGTATGGGTAAATTTGAATATTTGTCTGCAAAAAGCAATGCCGGGAGCCAGACATTTTGTGAAAACTCTAGGAGCAGTAGATAAGCCAAAGGGAAGCACAGAGAACTGAAAGTGCATTGATCCTGCCCTGAAGCGTAGGTATTTCCTGTATGACTCCCTGATTGGGATGTGTGGGTAGGCCTCTTAGGTCTAGGGTGGCTAAACCAAGCATCCTTGGAAAGCACAGGTAAAAGCTGCTGGAGGGTGAGCATTTTGAATGTTGGTATCACCAGAAAGGTGTTTAGAATGGATAGCTCGAGGATGGGGCGCCATGTATCCTCTCTTTTCTGTGTACCAGGAAGAGTCTGGAGTAGAAACCTTGGCCTATCTGTTCTGCAGGAACATACTCTATTGCTCCCATGGAAAGCAGGGAAAGGACTTGCTTTTTGGCCTCTGCTCACTGGTTTGAGGGAAGATCTGGGAACCCTTTGGGGGTTGGCAGAGTGTGGAAATAAAATTTGTATCCCTGGGACACTATGTTGAGGAGCCAGTGGTCATTGGTAATGGTGGCCCAGTAGCTTGCATGGAAGGATAGTTTTCCTCCTAAAAGCATAAGCAGACGGGCAGAAGGAGGGGGTGGAAGTGAAAAGTTATTGTGAGCTCTTACCATAAGGGGGTGGCTTTGCACTCCCTGATTTTGAAGGAGGAGGAACTCCATTGCTTAGATCTCTGCATTCCCTGGGGCTGTTGTCTGGGGGTCTGCTTCCCCTGGGTCTGGGCTGAGCTGGCCTGGAGGGGGCAGGAAAGGACCAGTGCTTGGAGGGGCAATGCCTACTGAACCTGGGTGGCTGGACCTGTAAGAAGTCTTTGACTGTCTGCATAGATTTAGCTTTTTCTTCCATCTTTTTTAAGACCTCATTTGGTGCCAAATGAGTTGTCTTTGTGCAAGGGTGCGTCCAATAATTTGAATTTGACATGGTCTGGCAAGGTCTGTTCCTTAAGTCAAGCATGCCTTCTAAGGACAGAACCAGTGACTGCTGCCCTGCAAGATGCTTCTAGGGTATCAAAACCACATTGTAAGGTGTGCTTAGTTACTTGACTTGCAGAATGCATTAACTCTTGTAACTCTATTTTCTGCAGAAGCAGGAAAAGAAGATATTTTTTGTTTGAGGAGTTTCATGGTATGTTGCTGATATTTCAGCATGTGGAACTGACGATTTAATGCTCTAATAGCAAGAGTAGCCGAGGTGTATACTTTTTTTTTACCCCATCTGTCTAATGCTCAGGAATCCTTATCTGAGGGGGTGGGATTCTTAGCTTAAGTTGTTTTGATTCCTTTAGGTCCTTGAGAGAAGACCTCAGGGTCAGCAGTAGGATTTTTGAAAAGAAATTTGTGAGAGTCAGAGACTCTATAATATATGGCAGGTTTCCTGGGAGCAGTAGGGAGGGTATCAGGGGTCAGACTGGATTCCATAAAAAAGTCATCCACAACATCCAGGACAGGAGGAATGGCCAGAGGTCTGAGCTGTGGAAGATATAAGAATTCCCAGAGTATCTTTTTTGACTGAGGATAGCCCTGAGATTCCCATTGGAAATGCTCCCTTAAAGTATGTAGGGTTTCCCCAAAGGAAAAGTCCTCAGGTGGAGAGGCTAAAGGGATGGATTCCTCTGCATCAGAATCCTCATAGGCAGAAAGGGGTTGCATATCTTCATATTCAGATGTGTCAGAGTCATCGGACTCCTGTTCAGATAAAACTATTGGGACAAGTCTCTTTCCCTTGGAAGTGGTAGCCTGGCTTACCCTAACAAGCATTAAGCATTTGAGATTGAGGCAAGGAAGTAGGTGCCTGAGCTTGGGTCAGTTCTTTGGGTGTGGTTCGTACTCTGGGCCTTAGAAACTCTGTTGTTTTCGAAAGAACTGAAGATGCAAAAGAAGTCGACTGTCTGTGTCGAGTATCGGTAGTGCAAAGTACTTCCTCGGAAGCCGGTGCCTGCTCAGCAGCTCCGGACCCATCCAAGGTAGAGACATCTTCAGGATCCTTAGTTGAAGAAGGGTCTCACAGCATACCGGACTCTGAAAGGGTCTCGGTAGCGGCCTATGAATCCACAGAAGTGGGCATCAGGGGCTGCAAAAGTGCCTCACTGAGGACCGGAGAAGTAATGACTAGCTTAATGGAAGCGTCATTGGCAAGTTTGGACCTGTGCCGTCTGTCTCTGTCTTTATCCTTACGTTTTTTTCAGAAGATCGGTAGTCGGAGGGCTTACCGAAGCCACATCGGAGTTAGAGGACAGAGCGAAAATATCTAGCTACAATAAGGGCCTGATTACGTATACTTCTGGTGTTGAACTAAGCACAAAAGCGACAGCGGGGGACGTCATGGTCTGGGCCTAAACAGATGACGCAGTAAGAATGAAAGTCTCTGTGAGGTATTTGCTTTCCACAGGTGAGACTATTGTTAACTTTTTCTGACATCAGTTAGAGCAAGAAAAAAGGATTCCCAATGGAGTACTTAGCTTTAGAAGACTTCAACTTTAATTCGGAAATGAAAACTCAGGTAGCGGCCGACCGGCACTCGTGCAAACTGCTTTTTCTTCGGGCTCCCTGGCAAGAAAGACTGATGTAATGGTATCAGCTGCCTGTTTTTATACCACTGATGACCTGACATCAGTCCTGGAGCGACAGCAACTGACGCAGAAATACTAAGCCTCTGGTATTCAGGTCAACTGAGGGCTACCCCTGGCAAGATAACCCAAAAGTGATGACAAAGAGTGAAACACAAAGAACATCTGATTTTTGATATTTCTTCATAGAGTATGTTGAGGATGGCACTGTTATAGTCTTTAAATTCAGTGGGCGTTTGATATAGGGGCTTTTTGGGTTTAAAGGAGAAGGTCACAACTGTGGTCACATTTTACCGGGGAAGGAGAAACTAGAGGAGTATTGCAAGAGGCAACTGCATTTTTATTTATTTATTTACATTTGTTGACCAAGAAAGTCCATTGAGGACATGGAAAGGGCAAAACCCAGGTATAGAGGAAGTGATCTATTTACATTTCAGAAGAATCTCAGTAAGCACTATACATCGTAAGGCTTACAGAAGAACCTATATCATAGTGAGAGATGATCTAGAATGGAGTGATAAAGACGTTTATGGTTTAATACATTTCTGAATTGCTTTGCATAATATTTGTTCATGTTCTTGGGAAAGTATTACCAACAATTTTCAAGTGTGCCAATGCAGAATGCAACAGCCCCCACTATGGCCAATCTATACCACTGTGAAATGTAACCACCCTCACTGTAGCCAACCTATAACCAGTGAAATGGTAAGACAATTGTGTGTGTGTTTTTTTTTTTTAATCACAATTGGTAGAAGCTTCTTTTTTAACAGCATTTCACTGATGGCACTTTTAATGTGTGGGAAGAAATGCTAGACATCAGTGTATTTTGAATTACATTTTTCAGCTTCCACATCATTTTATGCCATTAAATTTTAGTTGTAGAGGTATTTAAGAATTTACAACCTTAAAAGCTACAATTTTCAAAACGTATATAGAGAAAAAGAAGTTATGTACTCACCATAGCGTTCTATTTGATTTGTCCATTTTCATTCTTTCTCAAACTGTGGGTCTCTGACCTGACCCAGCCGCATTCCCAAGATTAGGCTCCGAAGCTTGAGCTCCTCCCCTACCCGTAATGCCTCATTCCCCAGTCTATCTTACATCAAGTTTGCTGTTAACATATTGCAGACTATATACAAAAAGTATACCTATAATTGGGTAACTATCAGAAAGAGAAAGAACAAGGTTCAGGAGCTCAAACAGGAACATTGGTTCCTATAAGTATATCCGTCAGGTCTTTCACAGCCATGGGCAGGGGGGGTGGGGGTTGGGAAGGCTAAGGAAGAATGAAAATGAACAAAACAGATGGAAGGTTATGGTGAGTACACAACTTCTTATCTAATGGCATTTTTATTCGTTCCTCAACCTGTGGGACAGAGTCCCCAACTACAGTAACCTTCGGCAGCTCTCATGGAAGAATATTCTGGAGCACTGCAGAACCAAAGGGAGCTCTACTTCGGGAGGTAATATCTAGCTTATAGTGTGAAACAAAGTTATGAGACTTTGACCATGAAGCTGCTGCATAAATGTAAATCAAGACACTAGATCAAAAAGCTTGGGATGTTAACATGGACCTGGTAGAATGGGCTTTGACTTGTGTGGACAAAGATATACCCCTAGATGCATGCACAAAAGAAATGCAATCTCTTTACCATTTGACTAACATGGTCTTAAAAACTGATTTTCCTTTTCTGATACTTGTAAAGGATATGAACAATTTATCAGACTTCCTGAATGATTTTGTCCTGTCCAGATAAAAATGCAGTTGTCTATGAACATCTAACAGGTGAAGGATATACTCCCCCTTGTTTTGAAAACTGGGAAAGAAAACTGGGAGGTTGATGGACTGATTAATACTGTTCACTGTAGCAACTTTAAGTATAAAGGAAGGGTTGGTATGTAAAGTGACTCTGTCTTTATGGAAAATCAAATAAGGAGGTTTGGAAGAAAAGGCTTGCAACTCAGACCCTTCTTGCAGAGGTGATGTTCACCAAGAACACAATTTTCTAAGGAACAAATTTCAAATCGACTTTGGCTGAAGGTTCAAAAGGAGGATGGACTAGTCCCTGAAGAATCATAGTCAGATCCCAAGGAGGGATAGGATCCTTGACAGGAGGACAAAGTAAGAAGGTGCCTCGAAGAAAGGCTTTGCTCAATTTTGAAGAAGCAAACAATGAAAAATTTTCTCCGGTGTGATAATTTGAAATAGCCACCAGTTGCAATTTTACAGTGAAGTAAGTTGCCCCAATTTGGAAGATATCAGAAAGGAAGTCTTAAGACTGCTGGAATGGGAGCAGTAAAGGAATCCAAGTGCTTCTGTTGAGCCCATATGGAGAATCTTTTCCATTTGCTCTTATAAACTTTAAACCTTCCTAGTGGATGGTTTGTGGGATGAAATCAAAATCTCTTGGATGGTGGAAGAAATCCTGGAATGCCTAGCCATCATCGGAAATGGAGAAACCATGTGGTTGGTTTTAGGTCTGGGAGATCCGGGTGAGTCTGCCCTGATGGATGGGACTGCCCTGATGGATGGGACAGTATATCTGGAACCAGTTCCAATGTCTACAGAGGGCAGATGAGATGCGACCACAGGAAGGTGAACCAGACTTGTTGAGGCCAGAAAGGAGCAATGAGGATTACTCTGCTCTTCAACCTGTGTGCTTTCTGAAGAAACCTGGGAATTAGTGGCAGAGGTGGGAATGTGTACTGGGGACTGTCCCTGAAGAGAGATCAGCGTAAAGAACCTGCTACATTTGTTGTTGTGAGGGGATTCAAAGAGATCATAACAGGGATAATCCCATTTGTGAAAGAACATGTTTGCCACTGATCGTTTTACACCACTACTGAGGCATCAGCAAGACTCTACTCAGCCTGTCCAGTAGACTGTTGCACTCCCATAGAATGTGCATTGCAATTAGAAGGCGTTTAGTAGAGATCGCCCAATGCCACACTCTCAATTGCTTCTCAACACAGAGGATAAGACCTGGTTCTTGCTTGCTGAAATACCACACAATTGACATATTGTCTGTCTGTATTGCTATAGTCCCTAGAGGAATAAAGCTGTGCAGGGCTTGCAAAGCTAAAAGGACTGCTCTCATCTCTAGGATATTGATATGCAGATTGGTCTCCTGTGACGTCCATGTGTCTTGGACCGTCCGTCCCAGGAAATGCCCCTCTCCCATCTGTAAGGCATCTGTGGTCAATGTGGCATGGTGGGGGAAAACAAAGGACGTCCTTGCCCGATATCTGAAGAATGAAGTCACCACAGAAGCAAGTCTTTGCACACTCTTGAAAGTTTGATTGGATAGCTTAGGGGATGTTGGTGCAAAGATCACTTGACTGCTGAAGTCCAGTGCAGAAGTTTCATGTGTAGTCTTGCTGTAGGTAACAGGGTAAACATGGCAGCCACAGACCCCAATGCTCTGAACTAATTTCGCTAGCAGATTCGGTATTGACAGAATCTGTATGATATGTAGTCTTAGAGTGGAAATTTTGTCTGGAGGGAGAAAGTCCTGGGGTTTGATCTGTCCAGACATGCTCCTATGAAGTGTATTACTTGGAGAGGGTCCAGTTGCGATATCGGAGTGTTGACAGTTATGCCTAAAGTAGGGACTAGGTGTAACAAATAATCCCTGGCTTGAGTGAGTAGATACCTGGTTTGAGTGGTGAGGAGCCAATCATCCAGGTATAGATACATGTGGAATCCCTGCAGTCTCAAGTGAGCTGCAACTACTGCCACACATTTGGTTAACACTCTGAGGGCTGTGGTGAGATCAAAAGGGAAGACTCTGAATTGGAAGGGACTGGCTCCTAGCCTGAAGTGGAGACACCTTCTCAAGCATCTGTTCATTTTGATATGACAGTACACAGCCTTCAGGTCTATCGAGCACATCCAGTCATCCATTTGCAATACAAGTAGAATGGACTGGACCATGACAATCTTGAATTCTGAGTTTTTTTACTGACTTGTTCAGGGATGTCAGGTCCAATATTGGCCTCAGATCCCCTGTCTTTTTTGGTACTAAAAAGAATCTTGAGTAAATCCCTGATCCAATCCTATCTGTGGGGACCTTTTGGATGACTCTCTTGTCCAGTAGCTTTGCAATCTCCAAAGCTGCCGATTCCCTCTGAATGGGTGGAACACCAGGGAAGGATCTGTTTGGTTTGGGATGTTTTAAAAAGGGAATGAAATATTTATTTATTCATTTAATTTTTATTTTTATTTTGGAATAGCCTCTGGATATGATCCTTTGCACCCAGAGAACATTTGTGATGGCTATCCAGGCTTCTGGATGCAAGGATAAGCACCCCCCCCGACTGCCTCCAAAAAGGGACAGTCGGGTAAACCCCTCAGGAGTGCTGAAAGGGTATGTCAAAGAACGAATCTTGAGACCCTTGATTCTGAGGATTACCTCTGCTGTGTGGCACTCATCTCTCCTTCACTGCTACCAATCACTCCTTACTAGCTTCCCCTCTCACTACTTTAATTTCAATCTCTCCTGGACTACCTGCCTTATATACATAGCGAACCAACAATGTAAATAATCCATAATCAGTATTATCAATGGATACTTGTTTTACATTGTTAGTTTTTTTTTTTTTTTTTGTGTATTAGCAAATATTTTTATTCTTGTAACTTGCATATTTTTTGTAACTCTGGAGCTTTTCTCCCTGGGTCTCTACTGAAAAAGGGCCTCGGCCCAGATGTACCAACCGGTCTACAAGTGTCAAATAAATAAATAAATCAGCTATTTATGTTACAAAACATTGCGGATGATGTTCTCGATGAAAGTGATGACATTTTATTTATTTATTTTTTTTGGCATACTAGACATTATTTGTGCAATTATTTCAATGCAATATACAGGGTTCAGTCTACATGTGCATTATCAAGTCCACCAACAACCGTGAGTCGCCCACTCATATTATTTACAGGTACAACCAATATATTAAGCTAACAAAGATATAACAGCCCAAAACTGATGATTCGAGCAAATAACATTCATGTAGAAACATCCATTTTAATTGTTTGCATGTCTACTGTTGCTTTATAACTATATACACTATTTACAGATTGTTCATAGCTTAACATTTATGTATAATTGAAATGGTCCTCATTTCACTATCCCTTTATTTTCTCAATTTTCTAAATTTAAATGAAAAGTTTTCTTTACATTTTCCTCTTCCACTTTATTTTCCCAATCCTTTTGCATATAGCGAAAAAAGTTTACAAGTTTAAAGCAGGTTCATACAGCCCAAAGCAACCAGGCATGAATCAGGTGCATACATTAACTGTCACCACGAAAAAGTAGAATTAAAAGAAAAATAGTAATTGTAGAGTACCTCCATCCAGCAAACCCATCGTTTCAATTTAACTATATACAGCTTATATAATAAGAACCAAAAGGAAACTATACAAGTGTGCACCACTTAACGTCCTTTCGCACAATGTTCACCAACATTTACATTCATACTGTGCCAAGTGGACGTAAATGTGATCAGCTCTTATGCAAATAGATGTTAAGTGAAACAATACATAATACTGGGTGTTCACTTTACGTCAACACTGCTTAACATTCTATGGGATAAAACCTAACCTGGACGTTAAGCGGCTAATACCTGTATACATTAGGATTATGCTGAAGTTTTCCTTATCCTCATTTTTCTTATGCAAATCCTTAGCGGGATAATGTCTACATTCTATACTCGTCAGTCATTAGCTCATGATATTAAGCCAGGATACATGTTTATATTCATCATCACAAATTCATCTTACCCGTATTTTCCATTTTCTTAACGCAAATGAACTTGTCCTGGTCTTATTATGAAGTTCTAAACTTCTACTTTCTTCTATTATTAGCTTTAGGCCACATAAAAGCTAGGTTGCCTTTTTTTTT
This sequence comes from Protopterus annectens, assembly GCF_019279795.1. Classification (NCBI taxonomy): domain Eukaryota; kingdom Metazoa; phylum Chordata; order Ceratodontiformes; family Protopteridae; genus Protopterus; species Protopterus annectens. Next base: position 484,840,049 of record NC_056738.1, on the reverse strand, counting down.
TTTTTTTGGACTTCCAGTTTATAGTTATAACCCTTTTTGCTACTAATAACAGCAATCATATGACAACTACCATATAATATAATAAACCCCCAGCCCAACTTCATTTCCTCTCCCATTATTTTCGACAATCTCCTAACATCTCATTTGTACTCAGTGAGATCACTACACAAAGTGTTAACATCTTTACGTTGTTTACAATAAAGGCTTGAATTTGTGGTCTAGTGCTTCATTTTACTTTGTTATATAAACATTAAGAAGCATGTAATTTACAAACACGTGCATCTGCCTGCATGTATTTGTAGAGGGTTCAATTATTTACTCATTTTGTTAAGAAGGGAGGTAAGGTAGTCCAGAGACCATTTTCAGCCATGACCTAAGCAAAACAAGCATCAAACATTAAAGTTAAATGTAAACTACAGGCATATAAAACACCTCAAATTAAAAATTAAAAACAGAAAAAATAAATTTGTATAACGAAGTATAAGCAGCACACAAGTGCAATACACTTCTAACATGCTACAAATTTTGTAGAATATACACTGTTTATACAGCCAACAACTAGTCTGAATCAGCATACATAGGTTGATAGGTATTTACTAGGCTAATGACCACAAGGGCCTTTTTAAGCCTAGCCATGCATCCCAAATATCTGACAAGTTCTCATACCCTTGATAAGTGTAAACGTGAGCCTGGGAGATGAACCATTTACAGGTTACCTCTGTCCAGTACAAACATAGGTGCCAAACATAAGTTGCTGAGAACTGTTAACATTAGAATTAAGAGTCATCACTATTTATCCTGGATCATTGAAATATCTAGATTTATACTCATTCACAAGGTAGATTTTTAACTGTGGACAGAAGGACTAAAGGTAGTTTGGATTTTGGGCTTTGTCTGGGACCAAGTTCCAAAAGGCAGTGGCTATGAAAATCTCAGTGCCTTCAGCAATGAATGTCACAGATGGCAAGAATATGAAACCCCTACTGAATGGCGACTGATCTTTATGAGCATGCAAACTCATTGATCATTCTACAAACAGTAAAACACAATTGCGACAACAAAGAAGCAATGTACCATCTTGTAAAACTTTCTTTGCAGGGAAGTACACTGCCTGCATCCATCAACCCCCTTTACTTTTATATACTAACTCCACAAACCTTGGGGAAGCAGAAACACCATAAACCATGCACAGTTCCTTTCAGTGAAAAGGCATTTATAAGCACTTCAGTACAGAAGCTCTACATCATAAGTTAAACCAATAAAGGAAAAAAATGTGTCTATTATATATATATATATATATATATATATATATATTATATATATGTATTACACACACACATACACACATATGCATTTACTTGTGTTTTAGTGGGGTCTACATTATGTTGTCGAAAGACGTGTTCAATGAACACGTCTTCACTGACACACAAACAGCGAACACAGTAATCGCCAAACGACCACTTCAGCAAGTTTTTCCCAGGGGGAAAAAACACTTGGCCGTTATCGGGGATTTGCCCTTTTTCCTACACTAGTGCGATCTCGGAGTTGGTATATTTAGTTAGGGGGGCACAGCACCCCTCTTTGTAGGGTTTGAACATTTGTTTTGTATTTGTTCAGCCAAGCGATTTTTTTCCCCTGGGAAAAAATTTCCTTAAGTGGCCATTACTATGTTCACTGTTTAAGTGTCGATGAAGACATGTTCTATGAACATGTCTTTCAACAACATAATACAGACACTTTCTCTGCCCATGTGTGCATATATTTTACAGACATGCACATGTGTACGCGCACACACACACACACACACACACACACACAGGTACATAAATAACCAAAAAACAAGGCTACTGAAGTCCATTTATTTGAACAAAACTGTTCGAACAAAGGGGCTTCCCAGTAAGAAACACAAACATCTGCATACCCCATACTTAAACCACACTGGTTTCATAAATACCAAAACAGCTGATAAGTCTCCTTAGTCATGGGATTTAACAACACATTCCTCAGCATTTTAAACTCCCTGGTACCCTTACGTAAGATCAGGATTAAATCCACTATGTCTCCACAGCTTACTCCCTCCACTCTTTCACTAATGGCACAGAGAGACACTCAATGGAAACTCTGGATCAAAATCAAACTGAACATTCGCCCACAACAATACAGAGAACTTTGTAACCAGGCTAAGAAATCAAACAAAGATGACAAAAACAATTATACTAACCCCCCCCCCCCCGCAAAATCACACCTTTACAACCCAGAAAAATTCTGGCATACTATAAACAATATCCTACATCCAGGAAACCCATCCACCCCCCACCCAAACCCCACACTTACTCCTCTCCAAACTGCTACTAACTTCAACTCTTACTTCAGAGAGTCCATTAGCAAACTTATGAACCACTCCAACACCAACATCACCCCTCCTGCCTCCCCCCTAATCACCCTAACCCCTCACCGACTTTCAACCTACAAACAGTATCTACCCATTACATAAAATGACTGCTCCTTAAGCTCAAACCTTTCTCTCCCTCCATAGATGGTCTCCCTCCACTTTTTCTAAAACTATCTGCTAACTCCATAGCCCTACCCATCACTATCCTCAAACAGATCTATTACTGAATCTACAAGTCCCAATCATCTGGAAAAAGTTTTACACTATAGCTATCCATAAGGGAGGTAACTCTACTGAACTTAATTCTATCTCCCCTATCCAAGATCCTGGAAAAATGTGTACACAAACAAATTCTCCAGCACCTCACCCAAGACAACTTAATTACCCCCACCCAACACGGTTTCTGTCCTGGCCATAGCACTTCTACAGCTCTCATCTCTTTCAAAAATATTATTGCTCAAGCTAGGGAACAAAATCTTTCTTGACCTATCAAAAGCATCTGATACTGTCCACCACCCATTACTCGTAGAGAAATTCTCCCACCTAAACCTATCCCCCTGCCGCTATCTCCTGGTTTGCTAGTTATCTTAGTAACCGCTCCCAGTCTGCCAAATGGGATTCAGCTAAATCCCCAGAACTTCCAGTACCGATGGGAGTTCCCCAAGGATCAATCCTAGGACCTCTGGTTTTCAACATTTTCACCAGTCAGTTATCTAGCTCTACTCCTCACTCATCCCTAATGCAATATGCTGATGACTCCAATCACTATTGCAGACGCATTTCCCTCAGGAATCCTTGTCTGTAGAGACCTAGCTCAACCAAAACGATCTTATCCTAAACCCTAAAAAGACCAAACTCCTCCTCTTTCTTCCAAAAACTATGACCCACCTGAAACCAAACTTCTCTATCTCCTCCCACAACAACACACCCATTGTGGTGGATAATCACACTAAACTACTTGGAGTCATCATTGACGAACAGCTAAAATTTAACCAGCATGTATTTAACAAGAAAACCCACCAAAAACTCTGTTTTCTTTACAAAAACAAAACCTTTCTCTCCCCTCAAGCAAAAATAGCTCTATCACATGCCTACCTTCTTCCAACCCTTTTCTAGGGCTCTCAGATTCTCACCAACCTGCAGACCTCTCATGACCAAACTTGAATCCACCTTTAACAAAGTAGCAAAATTTGCCACTGAATTTTCCTACTCCTCTCACCACTGTCTTGCTCTACAAAAACTAAAATGGTTAGAGCTCCTTCACAACCTTATTCTCTCCCAGCTCCAAATAATCCATTCCATTCTATACCATCCCACATTATGCCCTGTAATATCACCCATCATCTCATCCTATACCCCAAACTAGGTCATTCCGGAACTCTGACCAACACCTTCTGACCATAACCAAACCCAAACTCAACATAGGCAAAAACCTGTACAGTTATTACCCCGCCAAACACTGGAATAAACTCCCACTTGACATACGTAACACTACATCCAAACTTCTATTCAAAAAGACTGTGAGAAATCACCTTAGCTTAAATAAACTCTGCCTCTGTTCTCAGCCCCCCGACTAACCCACCTCTCCAGCCCCATCTCTCACTTCTCTTTCTCCTACTAGTACTTTACACTACCTCCCTTCCAAACTCATGCTCCCTTCTTCCCCACTAAACCCTTTCCTTACTCCTACCCCTAACTGTCCTTTACTATATCTAACTCCTCACCAGTAGAATGGTCATCAACTACTGTGGCACTCATCTCTCCTTCACTGCTACCAATCACTCCTTACTAGCTTCCCCTCTCACTACTTTAATTTCAATCTCTCCTGGACTACCTGCCTTATATACATAGCGAACCAACAATGTAAATAATCCATAATCAGTATTATCAATGGATACTTGTTTTACATTGTTAGTTTTTTTTTTTTTTTTTGTGTATTAGCAAATATTTTTATTCTTGTAACTTGCATATTTTTTGTAACTCTGGAGCTTTTCTCCCTGGGTCTCTACTGAAAAAAGGGCCTCGGCCCAGATGTACCAACCCGGTCTACAAGTGTCAAATAAATAAATAAATCAGCTATTTATGTTACAAAACATTGCCGGATGATGTTCTCGATGAAAGTGATGACATTTTATTTATTTATTTTTTTTGGCATACTAGACATTATTTGTGCAATTATTTCAATGCAATATACAGGGTTCAGTCTACATGTGTATTATCAAGTCCACCAACAACCGCCCAGTCGCCCACTCATATTATTTACAGGTACAACCAATATATTAAGCTAACAAAGATATAACAGCCCAAAACTGATGATTCGAGCAAATAACATTCATGTAGAAACATCCATTTTAATTGTTTGCATGTCTACTGTTGCTTTATAACTATATACACTATTTACAGATTGTTCATAGCTTAACATTTATGGATAATTGAAATGGTCCTCATTTCACTATCCCTTTATTTTCTCAATTTTCTAAATTTAAATGAAAAGTTTTCTTTACATTTTCCTCTTCCACTTTATTTTCCCAATCCTTTTGCATATAGCGAAAAAAGTTTACAAGTTTAAAGCAGGTTCATACAGCCCAAAGCAACCAGGCATGAATCAGGTGCATACATTAACTGTCACCATGAAAAAGTAGAATTAAAAGAAAAATAGTAATTGTAGAGTACCTCCATCCAGCAAACCCATCGTTTCAATTTAACTATATACAGCTTATATAATAAGAACCAAAAGGAAACTATACAAGTGTGCACCACTTAACGTCCTTTCGCACAATGTTCAACATTTACATTCATACTGTGCCAAGTGGACGTAAATGTGATCAGCTCTTATGCAAATAGATGTTAAGTGAAACAATACATAATACTGGGTGTTCACTTTACGTCAACACTGCTTAACATTCTATGGGATAAAACCTAACCTGGACGTTAAGCGGCTAATACCTGTATACATTAGGAGTATGCTGAAGTTTTCCTTATCCTCATTTTTCTTATGCAAATCCTTAGCGGGATAATGTCTACATTCTATACTCGTCAGTCATTAGCTCATGATATTAAGCCAGGATACACGTTTATATTCATCATCACAAATTCATCTTACCCGTATTTTTCATTTTCTTAACGCAAATGAACTTGTCCTGGTCTTATTATGAAGTTCTAAACTTCTACTTTCTTCTATTATTAGCTTTAGGCCACATAAAAGCTAGGTTGCCTTTTTTTTTTTTTTTTTTTTTGGACTTCCAGTTTATAGTTATAACCCTTTTTGCTACTAATAACAGCAATCATATGACAACTACCATATAATATAATAAACCCCCAGCCCAACTTCATTTCCTCTCCCATTATTTTCGACAATCTCCTAACATCTCATTTGTACTCAGTGAGATCACTACACAAAGTGTTAACATCTTTACGTTGTTTACAATAAAGGCTTGAATTTGTGGTCTAGTGCTTCATTTTACTTTGTTATATAAACATTAAGAAGCATGTAATTTACAAACACGTGCATCTGCCTGCATGTATTTGTAGAGGGTTCAATTATTTACTCATTTTGTTAAGAAGGGAGGTAAGGTAGTCTAGAGACCATTTTCAGCCATGACCTAAGCAAAACAAGCATCAAACATTAAAGTTAAATGTAAACTACAGGCATATAAAACACCTCAAATTAAAAATTAAAAACAGAAAAAATAAATTTGTATAACGAAGTATAAGCAGCACACAAGTGCAATACACTTCTAACATGCTACAAATTTTGTAGAATATACACTGTTTATACAGCCAACAACTAGTCTGAATCAGCATACATAGGTTGATAGGTATTTACTAGGCTAATGACCACAAGGGCCTTTTTAAGCCTAGCCATGCATCCCAAATATCTGACAAGTTCTCATACCCTTGATAAGTGTAAACGTGAGCCTGGGAGATGAACCATTTACAGGTTACCTCTATCCAGTACAAACATAGGTGCCAAACCAGGTGCCAAACATAAGTTGCTGAGAACTGTTAACATTAGAATTAAGAGTCATCACTATTTATCCTGGATCATTGAAATATCTAGATTTATACTCATTCACAAGGTAGATTTTTAACTGTGGACAGAAGGACTAAAGGTAGTTTGGATTTTGGGCTTTGTCTGGGACCAAGTTCCAAAAGGCAGTGGCTATGAAAATATCAGTGCCTTCAGCAATGAATGTCACAGATGGCAAGAATATGAAACCCCTACTGAATGGCGACTGATCTTTATGAGCATGCACACTCATTGATCATTCTACAAACAGTAAAACACAATTGCGACAACAAAGAAGCAATGTACCATCTTGTAAAACTTTCTTTGCAGGGAAGTACACTGCCTGCATCCATCAACCCCCTTTACTTTTATATACTAACTCCACAAACCTTGGGGAAGCAGAAACACCATAAACCATGCACAGTTCCTTTCAGTGAAAAGGCATTTATAAGCACTTCAGTACAGAAGCTCTACATCATAAGTTAAACCAATAAAGGAAACAAAATGTGTCTATTATATATATATATATATATATATATATATATATATATATATATATATACATATATATATATAGGTATATATGTATTACACACACACATACACACATATGCATTTACTTGTGTTTTAGTGGGGTCTATATTATGTTGTCGAAAGACATGTTCAATGAACACGTCTTCACTGACACACAAACAGCGAACACAGTAATCGCCAAACGACCACTTCAGCAAGTTTTTCCCAGGGGGAAAAAACACTTGGCCGTTATCGGGGATTTGCCCTTTTTCCTACACTAGTGCGATCTCGGAGTTGGTATATTTAGTTAGGGGGGCACAGCACCCCTCTTTGTAGGGTTTGAACATTTGTTTTGTATTTGTTCGGCCAAGCGATTTTTTTCCCCTGGGAAAAAATTTCCTTAAGTGGCCATTACTATGTTCACTGTTTAAGTGTCGATGAAGACATGTTCTATGAACATGTCTTTCAACAACATAATACAGACACTTTCTCTGCCCATGTGTGCATATATTTTACAGACATGCACATGTGTACGCGCACACACACACACACACACAGGTACATAAACAACCAAAAACCAAGGCTACTGAAGTCCATTTATTTGAACAAAACTGTTCGAACAAAGGGGCTTCCCAGTAAGAAACACAAACATCTGCATTCCCCATACTCCCTGCTAATTAAATATACCAACACTGACATTGCACAATACCATTTAGTCAAAATATAAGCTGCTCCAAAGTATTCTCTGATGGGTATTGTCATTGAATAGATCACATTCTAAGAGATTAAGTAGCAAACAGGTATTTTTGTGAGTTTGCTGAATAGTGAAGGTCGGGGAATTTGTCCCTTTTCCCTGATATTTTGCGATCTCAGAGTTGGTATATTTCAGTTTTAGAGGGTGTGCAGAATACAAGAAGACGTGCCCCCTGCAAAAATGCTTGTTTTAGTGTTCTTTGTGTTTTCAGGAAGTCTGTTCAAACAATTTTATTCAAACAAACAAATGGACTTTGATAATGTTTTTTGATTAGTAATCATGTACCCATTACACACACACATGTGTGTGTGTGTGTGTGTGTGTGTGTATATATATATATATATATATATATATATATATATATATATATGGACCACCTGCTAAATAAATAAACTCAGAGATCACAGTACGGTGAGGGAAATGGTTAATTTTCCATTCCCCGCTGTATGGCTATCTCCATTCAAAACGTTTGAAGTTTCAAACTTCGATGTTATGGTCTTGACTATTTAAAGTTCGAAGTTTTGAAACTTTATGCTTGTGAAGGGAATCCATATCACACAGACAGACACACACACACACGCGCGCACACACACAATATATGCATCTGACTATAATAAAATGAATTGCTGAAGCCAACTTTCCAGTTTGAAATTCAAATTAACTTGAAAGAAAAAGTTCAACACAAAAGATGGTTACATAAGGAATTCAGTGTCTAAACATTCTCTGATTTTTGTCTCAAACAAAATTCTTTCCCTGGCTGATGTCCATACTCTGCAGGTTCTACATAACTCACACTGACCCAGTCAAATCAGTTTATACAGTTTTTCATATTGATGGTACAGTCAAAAGCTGGGTAATAAAACAGTATTTACAGAGACCACAAAGATGCAGCATCTATTTTGCCTTTTCTAAACCAAGGATAATTGAAATGCCTTCTCCATGGACCTTCTCTCAGTCAGTGATAAATCCAAATGGTTTATTCTTTAAAGGGCATCAGCTCCTTTCCCTCAAGGATATACTCTCCAGATAGCCTTCTTTTATAGGTGGTTACTAGGTTAGCAGTCCTAGAGCCTTTACAAGCCTAGTCATGTTAACCCTAAGTATTTCCATTTGTTCTTTTTGAGTAGTTTGCAGAACAAATTTATGAACAGAGCGGGTCTGTGATCAACACCGGCTACCCCTGTTTATTAGGGATATGGATGCTACCCCAGGTATCCAATTACCTAGTTTGCATTTGAATAGGGTCAGTGAGGAGTTCTGTTTTATGTGAAAAGAAGTCTATTCCAGAGAAGCAACAGGCTATGGGAGACATATCTGTCTCTCAAGCACATTCTCTTAATGTCACAAGCTAGGCTAAGATCCCTACAGGGAGTGGCTCTTGCACTACTTGACTTGTGTATGTACAGCATTTCCATTAGGGCAGAGTTGGAGATTGCCCTGTAGGCCAGTCACAAATCACCTCTCAGCAGCCTATAAGATAAAGAGCAAAGTGACAGGGTTTTCAGCCTGTCCATGTAGGTCTTTGTTTGGAGTCCCTGTATTTTCATAATGAGAAACCTCTGAGGTCTCTACAGCTGCTGCAGGTGTCTGGTGAGGTACATGCAAAAGTGTGCATAATACTTTATTGGTCTGATGAGGGTCAAGTACAGTGGAGTTGTAACATCCCCTGACCTGGATGCTATGCCCATGCTTATGAGGTGCGTTACATAGAAAGCTTTCCTTACCACTGCGGACACTTGGTGATCACAGTTCAGACTACTATCAACCTGCGTTTCCCAAGTCTCGCACCACTGGGTTGGAACTCGGGGGTGTGGGGGTGCTGTCAATATTATAATTTGCAGGGAACTTTGTTTTGCCAAAGTGAATAATAATACACATTTTTGCATTTAGTTTCAGATCATTGCTTTGGCACCAGTCATTTGTTTGTGTTAGCCCTTCTCGTAATATGTTGACACTGTTGGAGGACTTATCAGTGAAGTTGGCGAGCCAAAGGCCATCTACTTTGTTCTGGACTTCTGAGAAATGGATGCCAAATAGTAAGGGGCCCAGTACAGACCCCTGTGGTACACCACTGGTGACAGGTCTACTAATGTAGGTGGAGTCACCAATTTTGACAGTGTGTGTTCTGTTGGTGGGACAACTGGCTACCCATCTAGTAACGTAAAGGTTAATCCCTATCTGGGAGAGTTTCTCACAAATGCCAGAATGGGGAATTGTGTCAAAAGCCATGGCGAGGTCAAAATAGGCTGTATGCACTGTATTACCTTCGTCCATGGCTTTGGTGACATTCTCAAAGAAGTCCACCAGGTTTAATAAGCATGATCTATGATTAATGAAGCCAAACTGGGTTGGGTCCAGCATCTGGAGGTCACCTATGTTCTTGCTGAGAAGGTCCATGACAATGCATTCCATGGCCTTGTAGATGAGGCTGGTTAGACTTATGGGTCTGTAGTTTCCAGGGTCAGTTGAGCCCCCTTTGTGCAGGGGGATTACTGTTGCTGTTCATTGTACAGGAATATAGCCAGTTCTCAAGCTATGATTACACAGAATGGAAAGAGGGTCCACTAGGTCTTGTTTTAGATTTAGTAAACAACATGGGATATTATCTGTTCCCATTAAGGCAGCATTTTTGGCCTTGGCGACTGTAGAGATTACCTTTTCTCTACAGATACTAAGCAGAGCGCTGGTGTCAGGTTGCTTTGGGATAGGATAGGTGGGGACAGGAGGGTGAAGTCTGCACTGAATCTATCAGCTAGCAGGTTGGCAATATCTTCAGTGTAGTACAAGTGATACCACCTACAACCACTTCATTACATAACTGGCCATTCCCTTTAGACTTCGGATGTAGTTAAAGAATACATTATATAGAATACTTTGTGTGCATTGTACCTTTAAGAAGCGTTTCAAGGTTGGCATGTGCATATAAATAGCAAGTACGTTAGCTTCAGTGCCATTTTGAGAGTGCAGCCAGAGAGTGAGCATGTATGAGTGCAGCAGCTAGTTTATGAGTTTATCTAAGTTAAAGTTATTAAGCCTCAATCCTGATGTGTTTGTACATAATAAAGCTACTTCAACAGAACCCACAAAGACTTGTCTATTTTATCCTGACTAGACGAGTGACACCTTATGATTATCTTTGGCTAGGGATGGGATTTTGATTTTTTAATTTGCTTTAGAAGACTTTATAAGATTTTATAAGATTTCTGATTTTCTTGTTTAGGCTTGCAGAGTGACATCATTCTTGGTTTTTGGCAACAGCTTCTTTCTCTCGTTATATCATCTGTTTATACTTGAAGTCTACCATGGTGGCTTGTTTTTATGGGAAGACCTGGTTTTGATCCAGTCAGGTACAGCAGAGTTTATTCAATCGCAAAATGATGTAATATGCTCCCCAAGGAAAAAGTGCAACAATAGCAGATGACCACAGACCTCCACAAAGGAAGTCATCAAAAATCACAGGGTGAGACCTCCAAAACCAGACTACCACGGGTATGGTTTATGTATGCAATGCACAGAAAGATTTGGGGAGCTCTTAATTACATTTCTGTTTTGAAGTACTATTATTGAAGTGACAGCCTCATTCAGCTACATTTTTTTTTTTTTTTTTTTGTAAGATAGAGTACTGTACCACTAACTCAACACAGACAGCTTTTGTTGAGTATTCCTACCTGTACTCAGTTTACATGTCTGTCAAAACTGTGATTTCCTTGCCAGGTGACTTGCTTCAGAAATGCCTTGGGCAGAGACATTTTTAAAGAAAGCTTGGGAAGGCAGATGTTGTCTTCCCAGGCAAAAGCCTAAGCACTCTATCAATGACCGTCCTTGTTTATCGTAGCAAAAAGGTACGCAGTTACCAAACAATTCTGATAAAGTGTACATAGAGATATCTTAAATCAATACACTACACTGGTAAAACAATAAAGACCATTTTATCTTAATGAAAAAAGTTATGCCAGTACCTACTTTGATAAAATATGGTTTGCTAAAGGCAATTCTTGCTGCCAACAGCAATGGCAATAAATAACTGTACAAATGCAGTTTACTAAGTTTTCTGTAGCAGGCAACTGAGTTGATGTCAGGAAAATCCTACTAGGACAGCTGAACTTTATTTGGAGTTAATCAGTCTATTTAATTGATGGCAGGTGTGTACCCAAGAAGAATGAATGTTGTAATTAAATCAAAAGGTGTTTCAACAAAGCATTAGTTTAAGGGTGTCCACACTTATATAAAAAATGTACAGTAAGCTGGTTGCATTTTTCCCCTAACAGATTTGTTTGTTTTTCAACTGAATAAGTCACATTAAAGTTGGGAAAAGTTTTGAAATGATTTGTTGTGGTCTCATTTTTTAATATCACAAAAACCTGGCATTTTAACAGGGGTGTGTACACTTTTTATAGCCACTAATATTGCACCCTGACATTACCTAATGTATTATAATTTGGCTGCCTTCATAACTAGCACAAGACTAATAAAAAATTAATAATTAAGACCTACTATATGGGAGATCTCCATCAATATTTGCCAATATAATCATCTCTGGGTTACAGTATTTATGTAGTACAGGTGTGGGCAGTACAGCTCCTCATATGTGACTGCTAAAATTAACATCACAAATTATACCAATCTTCTGTAACTGAATCACTTTTGCTGAATAGTAGCAAAAAGCTATTCTGAAGATTGCCAAATATATTTTGACATGCTATAATTTAGTAACAAGTAATCTAATGTCGTCCTTTTCTTTCTTCCTTAAGGTATGGGTTACGGATCCAACATGAGATTCAACTCAGCCGCATTCTACAGTCTTTGGATCCAACTCTCGGGCTCCTCCCTCTACCTATAATGCCCTAATCCATCCCCAGTACTCAGAACTCATTTGCCACATCTTGCACAGATGTTGATCCTCTCTGTGTGCATTTGTTGCGTGTTTAGAGTACCAGTAAGTGTATTTTATTCATTGAAAAGAACCTTTTCTTACATATTCTCATATAAACTCTTTACCTCCCTCTAAGTTTTTGGGTTTTCTGCCATTAGCCTGATTACTTTTAGAAAGTAAATTTCTTAACAATCATTGTTGGTACTCTTTTCTTTCCTCTCCTTCTATATTTTCCTACCCTACTTAACAGTATTCTTTTAATACCACTGTTGGTAATTTCTCTTTACTGCAGTCATTAAAAAAAATAAAACAACATATATTCCTTTGCTCCTTTCCTGTTTTTTTTTCTATAGATTATAATTTCTATTATGGCAGAAAAGCCAACAGGTTTTAAAACATGCACTTCCTGTGTGCACAAAATCCCAAATTCGGATGCCCACAGGGAGTGCGTTTATTGCTTAGATCAGTGCACCTGGGTACAAACTGTACCATTTGTGCAGGGTTTAACTCCAGGGCTATACTTGACAGGCGAAAAAAGCTAGTCCTTAAGGGGTTACTACCACCTTTATCATCTTCTTCTGGACTCATACCTTCAACAAATCTTCCAAAGCTCCTTTGGAGCACAGAAAAAAATCTCCACCTAAGTCTCTAAAGACTTCTTCATTCTCAGAGCCTCCACAGGAGATTCATAGGTCTTTGGATCTGACTTCAGCAGATCCCAAGAAGAAATTTACAGATCCTAAGGCTTCAGAGGTCAGAGAGTCACCTCTTGTACCCCTCCTGCTCAACGCACAGATCCAAAACCATAGGATCCGATCTCATGTTTTTCTCAACGCTGAGAACTCATTTGCCCGAGTTTGTCATAAATCCTATATCTCCTCAGCTCCACTCTCCTCTTATACAAACCCTGAAGAAGCACTCTAAACTTCAGTCTACCACCTCATCAATCGGGTTTCTCCAGAAGTCTCTCTGAAACAGATGTGGATAGGATAAGGAAGCTTCTCAGAGCTCAGATCCAGATGGAGATTATACTATCTCAGTCTCCCATTGGAACTATAAGCCTTTCTTCCACCTCACATACTATTGTACCTCCTCCTCTGATTTGTCTTTCAGTTTCACAGCACCAGGATCTGAGAGTTCTGAGAGTACTGGTACTGGAGCCCAAGAGAATAACTTCTTTAAGCCCAACTGTCTTCCTGACCAGTTCTGTTCTCTTGGATTGGGATGAATCTCAGAACCAAAGCATCGGCTCAGTGGGGGTGGGACTGGCTCCCATGTTATCGGAGCCTTCCTTGCCCCTTGGCGCCTCGCCATTAGATAGTTCAGATTAGACTCCCTCCTTAAGACACTGATCAGGTCAGAGTCTTGGCTTTTCTGCTTTGGAGGTCTCAGCTCCGATAAAGCCATCCACAGATTACCTAGGTCAGTCAACCTTCGAGGTTGTGGAGATGGCGTTCTCCCATTCAAGAGATCCAGTCTCTCATGTTTCCTTCAATCCTACTCCCTATCCCTCTTTGGTTCTGAGCTCTGATCCCATCATACCTACTCCACAAGAACAGCCAAGTACCAAGTAGAATCCAGACGGTCCCCAGAGAGAACTACCCCTCTCTCTTCAGACACGTCTCCAGAGCATCTCGTTGAGGAGGTTCACCAAAACAGAACAAGCAAAAGGAAGCACAAAGATTCCCCTATGGAATCCCTCACCGAAGATAGAGACTTTGACTAAGGGGAAGGGTCCCCCTAGATCACCATATGAAGAAGTCTCCTCTGGAGACATTTTAGAAATCCTTAAGCAAAAAAGGTGGTTGGTCCCTCAGATAATCCATCGCCTGAGGGAGTCAGTATTCCTGGAAGCTTTTCATTCGATTCCATTTACGTCTTGAGTGACTCCCCCGGGCAATGAATTTATTGATCCAGTCTCTCACTGGGCATAGAAGGAACCAGATTCTGTTGAAATACCACCTTGTCGACCAGACAGGATTTTAGCTTCTCCAAAAGCTAGAGCAGACCGAAACAAAGCAGTCTCTGTTGATACGATGATTGTAGTGGCAACCACCAATCTGTCCACCCCCTTAACAGACAGTCCAGGGTGCCGGACAGATTTGGAAGCACATATATGCATCAGCTACCTTTGCCCTGTGGCCCCTAAACTACTTCCCTCCCTTTACAAGACTGCAGAGGGCTATGACTCTCAAACTCTCCAAGTCTCCAGAAAATTATGAGATATCAGCCTTACAGCTGGCCACTGTGAGGCTAAAATTTCACATGAAGGTACCTCACAGGCAGTCAGTTCAGGCATTGCAGTAAGGAGACATGCCTGGTTGTGGCTATGCAATTTTGCGGAGCCTTTCAAGTGTTCTTTCATCAATGCTCCCTTTGATGGAACTTTCTTGTTTGGCCCTCTGTGAAAGAAATGCTTTCCCGCAGTGAACAGGAAAGAAAGATTTTTGTCTGCTGTAGGGATTCACTTTTATACCCCTCAACAAACTTTCTCATGGAATCAAAGAGAAGGTAAGAAAATGTGGTTTGGTAAATCCCTGGGATCTTTCCAGGATTCATGCAGCGAGAAATCCCTCAGAGGCACAGAAGGGAGTTCAAACGAAGACGCCATCCTCATGACAGAGGCGGCCCACAAAAATCAGGGATTCTGAGATTCCTCTCTCGATAGACTCTTTCAGGAACCCTGAAGTGCTGCCAGACTGCTCGCCTCTGGAGGCAGTAGGGAGATGTTTGTCCTTGCAACCAGACTTCTGGACTACTACAACAAAAGATTATTGGGTGCCAAATATAATATCCAGAGGTTACTTTATACCATTTTTCCAAACACCATCTTCCAAGAGAAATAAGCTTCCTGACATTCCACCCAGTCACAGAGAAGCTGCAGCTCAAGAAATTCAGAAACAGTTGGACAAGAGTCATCCAGGAGGTCCCACCAGACCAGACAGGATTCGGAACTTATTACAGGTTTTTTTAGTGCCAGAAAAGATAAGGGACCCGCAACCAAATTTTGGACTTGAGCAATCTGAACCAATATGTGAGAAAGTCAAAATTCCGAATAGTCACAGTTCAGTCCATTCTACCTCTTTTGCACAAGGATGATTGATGTGCTCAACCGATCTTCAGGATGCATGCTATTACATCAAAATAAACAGACAATCTAGAAGTCACTTGTACTTTTGGCTGGGAGCCAATTACTATCAATTCAGAGCCCTGCCCTTTGGACTCGCTACAGCCACCCAAGTGTTTACCAAGTGTATAGTAGTCGTAGCAGCTCACTTAAGACTGCAAGGATTCCAGGTGTTTCCATACTTAGATGACTGGCTCCTCACCACTCCAACCAAGCATGTCCTAGAACAGTTCAGGGACTATTTGCTCCACATTTGCCAATCTTTATGCATTGCAGTCAACATGTCCAAATCAAAGCTACTACCTGTTCAGAGCTTGGAGTTTAATCAGTGCTCATCTGAACACCAAGTCAGATTGCTTCATGTCCCCCGCATCATGTAGCCACAATGAAGTCCCAGGCTCAAAAAATCCTTTCTCATCCTGCGTCTCCAGCTATACTGATTCTATAGGCTCTGGGTTCCATAGCAGCAGCTATAGTTTTAGTCCCTTTAGCACACTGCGTGTTCTGCAATGGACTCTAGCTGTTCAGTGATCTATTCTTCAATATCCTCTCTCCTATCCAGTCAGACTCACTCAAGTATGCAGAAATTATAATCACTGGTGGATCCAGATGGATGATACTCTCGTAAGACACTCCTTTGTTCCTTCTCCCCCAGTGGCCACAGTAACCACCGACACCTCCCAACTGGAATGGGGGTCATTTTTGGGAAGGACAGTCCACAGTATGTGGTGCCCCCAAGAGACCAATTCACATATCAGTGTCTTGCGGATGAGAGCAGCCCTAATAGCATTGCAAGCTTTTCAAGATATTCTCCCTATAGGGACCATGGGATTCAAACCAACATATCAATGGTCTGGTATATCAACAAACAAGGTGAAACTCAAGGCTACCTCCTCTGTCGAGAAGTTATGAGAATTTGGAAATGGGCGAACTCCTCCGACCACTTTCTAGCAGTAATCCACATCCCAGGGAAATCCAACATACTTGTGGACAAACTCAGCAGGTCCATTCTGATGTCTCATGAGTGCTCTCACAATCAATCAGTGGTGATAAGGAAATTTTCTGTCACTGATTTCAACCTTGCTGTGACCTTTTTGCCTCTCCCAACAACAAATGCAGCACATACTTTACCCTGATCCCCTCTCAAGGGGGAGTCACCGAGAGATGCTCTAGTCCACATTTGACCCTCCAGTCTCCTTTCACGCATCCCCCAGCCTTCAAACTAACAACATAGTTTCTCCAGCTTCATTGATAGCTAGAAGGCCCAGGCTCTCTTCCTTGGTTCATGATATACTTTTGCCCTCACAGAAAGACTCCACTAAAAGAATTTAAAAGAACAAGTGGAAAAGATTTTCAATCAAACCTTTCATTTACCAGTCTTATTTCCAAGATTTTCAAACAAGGGTTAATCCATGCTTTATCTGTTAGAGGTACATAGACAATTACATTTCTACTTGCACAGAACCAGCGTTTTTGTCTGTTTTTCACCCACTCAGCTGGGTTCTCTAATTTCTAAAGTTGCATCTGGCCAAATGGATCACTAATTGCATTTCCTAGACTTTCAACAAGGTCTCTACTTACCAAAACCACCTAAGGCCCATTCAACTAGATCCATGGCCACATCATCTGCCTTCTGGTCTAGAAAGAGGAGTTGTGTAAAATCTTATCATAACTACAGGTGTCCCTCTCCTATGTTGCAGTATTCTTAATATGTGGGAGAGCCTAGGCCCAAGTGACCAGATGTCCCTCCAGCATACAACAGCTTTTAGCTACTGCAGGTACGTGGGACGTCACATGCTTGGCTTGCAAAACATCAGCCATAAAAGGACATCCGCATATACAATCCTCAGAACTGAAATTCCCCAGGAAGAACACCAGTGTAACAAAATTAACCTGCCATCCAAAGAAAGAACAAGGTACAGGGGAGGGAGGGATAGAATATTGCAACATAGAAGAGAAGGACATCTATGGCTATGGTAAGATTTTACACAACTACTCTATGTCCTGCTATTCTAATGTTGCAGTATTCTTAACATGTGGGAAAATACCAAAGCTTAGGAGGAAACCTAGGAGGAGAAAGGAACAGAACGTTCGACAAAACTATGAAGAATGGCTCTAGTAAACCCAGCCCTAAATTTAGAAATACTATCCAGCTTGTAATGCTTAGTGAAAGTATGAATAGAAGACCAAGTAGCAGCCTTCAGAACACAACAAAGACACAGATCTAGTGGATTGATCCTTTACAGGAACAGGAGACTCTTACCAAGAAACATATAAAATGAAAATGCCTTACAAATCCAAGAGGAAATAGTCTGCTTGGAAACGGACAAACCCAGAGCCCTGGGATAGAAAGAAACAAAAGCTGATCAGACTTCCTGACAGCCTTAGTTTTACCCAAAAAAGTCCTGAGTTGTCTATGCACATCCAAGGTGCGCAAGATCCTCTCAATGGAGGATTGCGGAGAAGGGAAGAAAAGTGGGCAACTGAACAGATTAAGAGACAACTTATTCACCACCCTGGGCATAAAGGAAGGATTAGTAGGGAAAAAGACCATAACCTTATGAAAAACAAGAAACGGTGGAGACACCATCAAAGCTTGTATCTCAGAAACCATCCTAGCAGAGGTTAAAGCTAGTAAAAGAACTGTTTTTCAGGTACAAAACATTAAGGAAGCTGAAGCTGCAGGTTCAAAAGAGGCTAAAGCTAGCTTCTCTAAGACAGAATTCAAATCCCAAGGAGGACGAGGAACTGGTTTCCTGGAAGGATTAATGTGAAGGACGCCTTTGAGAAAAAGTTTTACATCCAATCTAGAAGCTAACGCGGGAGTCAATGGCAGACAGCAGAAATGGCTGACGAGAACTTACACTGAGGAATAAGCCAAACCACTCTTAAGTAACTCAAACAAGTAGGGAAGAACAACTGGGATATCTACTGAAAGTGGATCCAGACCACGTGAAAGACACCAAGTAGAAAATCTCTTCAATTTAGATAAGTAAGATCTTCTAGTATTGGGTTTTCTGGCCTCCTTCACTACCCTAAGCATGTCCTCAGAAAAAAAGGTGTCCGAAAGGAATCAAAAGTTTATCACCCACACAGTCAGTTGTAAAGCTGACAGATGTGGATGAAGCAGAGATTCCTTCTCCTGTGTGAGAAGGTCTACTCTGCAAGGTAACTTGTGATGACTACCCTTGGCTAAATGCAGAAGAAGAGGGAACCAATACTTTCTTAATCAAAAGGGAGTCTCCAGCAAGATTTTTGGTTTGTCCTGATGAATCTTGAGCAGAATATTTTGAATGAGGTAGAAGGGGAATGCATAAAGAAACATCCCCTTCCATGAGGAAGATAGGGTGTCCACCTTCCAAACCAGAGGATCTGGGACTCTGGCACAAAAAAAGAGGAAGTTGTCTGTTCAGAAGGGAGGCAAAAAGACCCACTAACGGAGCACCGCACCGATGGACCAAGTCCATAAACACATCCCTGTGAGGTATCCATTTGTGGGATTGAGTCATGCACCTGCTTAGAGCGTCTGCCTTAAGTGGGATGGAATGTAAACTGCTTAAAGAGTCACCCTGTACTGAACTGCCAAGTTCCATGTCATCAGACCCAACCTGCAAAGAAGATACGACGCCCCCCACTTGTTTACATATCAAAGGACTGTGGTGTTGTCCGTAAACACTTTCAGAGGTCCTGATGAAACGGAGGATGGAAAGCATGTAGAGCTAGAATGAGTGCCCTCATTTCCTTGATATTGATAGCCTCCTTGCTTTGAGAAGGATATCAGAGACCCTGCACCTTCTTTGACGTAAAGGTTGTCCCCCCCAACCTATGTCTTAAGCATCTGTGAACAACTCTCAAGGTGGATGAGGCTGATAAAAAGGAAGCCCTGGATTCAGAGAAAACTGCTGAGTCCATTAAAGAGGCTGTGATTGAAAAAATGACAGAAGGTGAAGTAGAAACTTGCTGCATCCAAACAGATTTTAGGTACCACTGAAACTTCCTCATGTGGAGTTTTGCCAGGGGCATCATAGGTATTGTAGATGCCATGAACCCCAGTAGTCTTAGAAACTCCCTGGTAGTAATAGATGGAAGAGACAGGAGACTGAAGAAGAAGAAAGTGAGACAATTTATTTCTGGTGGAAAAAAAGCCTTCACAAGACCTGCTCTTAGTCTGCACCCCAGGAAAATGCGATCCTGAGAAGGGTAAAGAAATGATTTTTTGAAATTTATTGAGAGTCCCAACCTCTACAGGACAGAGATGGCAAACTGCAGATTTTAAACTGTTCTGGAAGAGGAGCCAGAAAAAGAAGATCGTTCAGGAATGGATATACCTGAATTCATCTGATCCTGCAGTAAGCAATGACAGGGGCCAAACACTTTGTGAATACCCTTGGGGCAGTGGAAAGACCAAAGGGCAAGGCAGAGAAGTGAAAGTGCAAGTACAGAGAAATGTAAACATTTCCAGTACATATGATGGATAGGTATGTGAAGGTGGGCATCTTTGATATCCAGACAGGCCATGTAGGCCTGAGGAGGAATTAAAGGAAATAAAGTCTGTAAAGACACCATGTGAAAAGTGGGAACTTTTAGAAAAATGTTTAAATGGGATAGGTCGAGAATGAGTCTCCAAGAACTGTCCTTTCTGGGCACAAGAAACATTCTTGAATAAAACCCCCTTCCCCTTTGGTCCAGAGGAACAAGTTGAATTGTACTCTGAGAAAGTAATTCTTTTAAAATCTGTGGAAACAAATCTATCTGGTTCGGAAAAGGTTGAGGAATGCCCCTGAAAGGAGGAAGGTTTTTCCAAGTCATGAAATAGTGTTGGATAATAGAGAGAACCCAGGAAGAGAGAGGAACAGATGTAGAGAAATAGGAGTATGATTTGGAAGTGGTTGGTAGTCGCTGACTACCTGACCTATCTAAAAAAGGCTGCTTAGAAGTGGGACCTGAAAGAGAAGTCTCACCTTAGAGGTGGTCTTCTAACAGTCTTCTTAGTTCTGGAGGAAGAGGAGGAAGATGAAGAAGGTGTCTGTTTCAACAAATGAAGTCTTAGAAGGAAAACTGCTGTGGAATTTAGGGAAAGGAGACACAAAAATGTGCTTAAAGTCCTGAAGTTCCTTTCCCTCTTCTTGTAAGGGCTTAAATAAATCTGCAGCTGCAGTACCAAACAGAGCAGTGTTATCCAGGGAAGCATCCATCAGTTTTGCTTTGATGTCATCTGGCAGCGGGTGAAGCCTCAACCAAGAATACCTTCTAAGGACAGAGCTAGAGGCAGCGGCTCTAGATGATGCTTCTGCTGCATCAAAACGGCATTTGACAGAGTGTCTAGCCACTTGAGTAGAAGCTCCTAAGAGAGATATAATATGATTTTTAATGTTAGAGTCTGGAAGCTCTGAAACAGCTTGACAGGCCTGAGAAAGAAGGGCCAAAGAATGCCTAGACATGCGTGTTTGATAGTTTATGGCTTGGAAATCCAAAGTGGCAGAAGTATAAACCTTCTTCCCAAGTCTTTCCATTTATTTTGCTCTCTATCTCAAGGAAGAAGCTTAGAAGATGGTAACAACCTAGAGGATTTGCCAAAAGCAATGGATACCACAGCTGGATCAGCTGAAGGACATTTGTAAAGGAATCTGCAATCATCAGACACCTTATAAAACATTCTCCCCAAAATAAATCTCTTCCACTGGAGAATCCGCACCACTATAGTCCTCCTCATGAGAAGCATATTCTAAAGGGGATGTAATTTGAGTGGCGTATGCCAAGGAATCCTCATTATATGATGAGTCATCCTCAGAACTCCTATTCCCTTACCCTCCCAACAAGGGAAAAAGCAGTAGAAGGCTTATGAGCCATTAAAGCCTTAATCAATCCCTGTTGAAAAGGTATCCCATTCAGTCTAAGGAGATAAAGGGCTGGAAGATGCTTTGTTTTTAAATTAACAGGCACCTCTGCTTGATGACAAATTGAAGGACCCGATGTAGGCCTGCCTTCAGTGACAGACACCAGGACCCATTCCCTAACTGGAGTCTGAGGTACACATGTGGTCCTTTCCAACACAGCAAGCAGTGGTTCCCCTTGTCTGTCCAAAATGAATGTCTACATTGCCTCTGAGGGCGTGCCTAGGTCGGATTCTCTAATGGACTCTGAAGTGGTACCCAAAGCAGAACGCGACCCAACCTCCGAATGTGCCTCCGAGTCTTCACTACCTTCAAGGGATACATCAGTGAAAGGAGGCGCAGCAGAAGAGGATTCAGGACGAGGCTAACTGACCTTCCTGTTCAGAGTCATCTCAGCCGAAGGATCCACAGACCCTTCCATAATGTCTTTAGCTATTTTTTTCAAATGCTGGCTCTATAAGTAAAGATTCAAATGCAAAAGACAGCTGCACACGGTCTTTGGGACAAGGGCCTGACAAATAACACAGGAACTTTGGTCATGATTTGGGCGTACACAAAACAGACAAAGACCGTGACTGTCCTTATGTGGAATTTGCCTTCCACACCTACACTTCCCCTTCCTGGATGAAACAAACTAAAGACAAACAACCATAGCTGTGACGGTCCCTACTCTGGGCCACTAATCAAGGAGCCTCAATCCTCACCAGTGTCACTGGTGAGGGACAGCCACTAGAAATAAAAATGTATACATGCAGTATTTTCAGATGCAGCTCTCTGCACCAAGCACAATTTCCATTAAGAGCACGCAGGGAGCACACTCCAGACCTGGGGCTGGACTCTCTCCAGGCCCCAAACAAGACTCCATACAAACCACTTTGGAGCACTGTGTCCCTGTTTCAAGTAGCTCACACACACACGCACACACACACACACACACACACACACACACACACACACACACACACACACACACACACACACACACACACCTGGGAAAGGCTGGCACAGATTTATCAGCTGTGTCCCTTCTGCCCAGACTATTAATTACACTGCCACCAGTTAGCTACTCTAAGGCTTTTACAAGTGTACCCAACTATACAGAGTAAAATTAATACTATTACAAATGGTAGAATTTGACAAATGCAGCAAGGCTATCAGGAGTGGCAGCTGTGTCACTAAAATAAGCATCCTTCTGTGTGGAGTCTGCATGTCCTCCCCGCAGTCAAGTGGTGTTTGAAAGACATGTGTGAATGGACACGCCTTCGTTGAAAGTTGGGTGTCGGGCTGGCACCACAGCACCATAAAAAATCTACTGCCAATCATTTGCGGACCGGAGTTCCACTGTGGCGACCCCTAACCGGGAAAAGCCAAAAGAAGAACTCCTCTTAATATGTTAAAAGAATTCTCAAAGTCCAGCCACAATGAAATGTATAGAGATATTGAATAATAAATAATAAAATAGAAAACATGATAATACTAAATATCTAGTTACAATAAACACCAGAGTTTCTATCATAGCAGCCATAAAAATAACACAGTTGGATAGATTCACACAGATGCAGAAAAACAATACTCAGTTTCCTGAATGACTAAAGAATTACTGTTTCCTAGTTATGTTACTTACTACACCAAGGCAAGATGAGGTTGTGTGAAATATCTGTAAGAGATCTTTCCTGTCAGGTTCCAAAAACAAACTGCTGTTGCAAGAGTTCTGTCACATCTCGCACTAATATCTAAAAAATCATTTCAGTGCTGGTTATAGAATGGCATCACATCTGATCATCTGACTCTGGTACAATACACACCCAGAGCTCTGTTAATATCTGTTGCAGCATCTGAAAAATATAAAACAATTTCAAAAATTTCCACCCTTCCAGGGTAGCAATTAGTTCAGCCCTAAAGACAATACAGTAATATTCCTAGTCCTGATTGTCCCTGGCTGCATTCAGACCTGTAAGATAAAATCTTTATGGCCTAAACCAACAGATTCAATTTTCAGCCTATTTTTCAAAATTAGCTGGACTGAGATTAACCTCTCCCCTTCCAGAATTCTTTGTTAAAACATATAAATTTAATCAGTTATAATAATACTGTCTGACATACATGCACATCTCTTTTCATCAGGACTCACTACTGTTGCTTTTTAACACAAGCAACTTTACAATCACAAGCATCTGTACAAATCAGTGCGGCAATCAAATGACAAATTTGTTTACAAAACTCCAGCTAGCTATGCTGGCATATGTTACACATGTACTGCCCTACTCTCCCTGGAACAGATGGCACTACCTCATATCATCACAGTAGCAATAAAAATTAAAACTCCAATGGGGCACATAGAAAGCTGGAAGCAGGAAAGGGAAACAGGGAGCAGACCAACATACAATTCAAGCATTCCGAATGGCAACAGAGAAGTTCTGAGGATTGTACATGCCTTTGTCCTTTGGAGAACATTCATCAAGACATACGTGCGACGTCCCACGTACCTGCAGTAGCAAAAACTGTTGTACCCTGGCCAGATGTCAGGTCACTTGGGGAGGAGATCTCCCACATGTTAAGAATACTGCAACATTAGAATAGAGGGATATCTTACATTTATATTTGTGCAGCAGCCACCTGGTCTAATACTCGTACCTTTATTAGTCTGTACAAATTGGACATAATCTCCAGAAAAAGAGCTGCTTTCAGTTAGTTCTCCAGAATATCCTTCTATGATGGCCACTCAAGATTTATGTAACTGGGAACTCTGTCCCATACACTGAAGAAAAATGAGGAGGACAACATCAGATATTGAAGTTACGTACTCACCATAACTAGGGCATCTGTGTTGTCCATTTTCATTCTTCCTCAACTTCCCTCCCCCCTTTCCTCTGTTTATCATCTTCTGGATTGACCTGATGGACATTTGGAACCTGTAGTTCAACTTTTGAGCCCAGCTTTAATTTTTTCTTTTCTATTATATACTGAAACCTTTATGGCAGCCAACATGATCAATGATATTGGGGACGGATTAGAGCATTATGGGTAGAGAGAGGAGCTCTAAAGTTGGATCTGAAGTCTGTAGAACGCTGCCAAAACTCACATCTATAGCCCATACTTTCAGGAAGAATGAAAATGGACAACACAGATGCCTAGTTATAATGAATGCATAACTAATTTTCAACCAATATAAATTTCAACCAATATAAATTTCAGTTACTTCTTTCAAAGACATCAGTGAACTGTGGTTCTTCCAACTGGGATTTAATGAATCATCAACCAGGTATATAAGAATCAGCCCCATTTCAGTTACTTCTTTAAAAGGCTTCAGTGAACTGTGATTCTTCCAATTGGGATTTAATGAATCATCATAATCATCAACCAGGTATATAACAATCAGCCCCTATTTATGTATAATGATGTTGGACATCTTTGGATTACATCTCTGATGATAAATAGCTGAACAATATCTAAAACTGACTTCAAAATGTACTAATCCAGCATCTAAGCAGCTTGAACAATAAACTGGTTTACAACTGTCAAGTTTTCAGAGTTTTAAAGACACATTACAGATGTGATATGCATGTCACCCCACCTTGTTTATGTACCATATTACTACGTAATGTTGTTCCAAATCTGGACATGGCTTACAGCCAGTTGTTCCTGAAAAATTTTCTAGCTGATATTTATGTGCTGTGCTTCCATGACAAAAATCGCACTTACTCTGAACAGAAAGCTACAACAAATACTGTCCGAAGTCCTCCAAAAGGTATCAAGTTACTTTTCAAGATTACCACATCTGAAGTTGTATACTAAGCTTTTATGCCCAAGTTCCACATTTTCTGAACATAAAAGAACTGGTAGTTATGTTCCCTAATGTATATTCAGGGGCAACTGCATAGCAATTATCTGCTGCAGAAATAAAACCAGCATTTGAAGACCCTTGTTCAGACTGTGATAGACGGGCCACTGCAGACTTGAGTGTTCTTTGGGAAAGATTTGATAATATGATCAATATAACCTATTCTCAGCTGGATAAAACTACTAAGTTTTTTAATATGTACGTAAAAAACTTTCTTACGCTGTGAAGGACAACAACGAAGAAAAGAAAAGGCAAACACTACTAAAAACTCCTGTTGTCCACGACGGCGGTAAAACTTGATAATAAAATCAAAACTTTAATAAAAAAGAATATAACATAAAACAAGCAGTCCTCAGTCTTCCGATAAGCGCTTTCGGCAAATATGCCTTCCATAGATCGTAAAAAAGGACTGTTCAGCTTTTGTATTTATAAGGCATCACAGCCATTCATCTGTGACACGCCCTTGTTGCAAACCAAAAGGAGGCCAGCTTGCAAAGAGGCATACTTTCCTTTATTATAATTAAAGGAGCAGTACTTCTTTTTACTATGAGATTGTATATGAGAAAACTAGTAGCTATGTATGTGAATACATTATATGAATGAAGCAACATTCAAGTAAGCTTGCTAATCGTATTCCTTCTATTCCTAAGCGCAGGTTTTAATGGCACAATGGTATTCAAACCTGGTAATCTGTTCGCTCAAATTAATTATCCAGCATGTTTCCCTTAACTCTGTGCGATTATGAACATCGCCTCCTCTTGTGGTCTGAAAGACTGCCTCTATGGCCTTAAATACAAAGCGATGAGAAGGATACTGTACTATATGGGCTGCTAAGGCATTATTGGGATCTTTCTGTTTGATGTCCTTAAACGTCTAAGGATACGTTCCTTAAGACGTTGATATGTTTTGCCAACATAGAAAGCACTACATTGGCAGCAAGTCGCTAAGTATATAACGTGGCAACTAGTACAATCAGCATAAACATTAAAATTGTACTGTTGCCTGGAGTATGGGTGTACAAAAGTATTGGAGCTGTCGATGTAGTTGCAAGCTTTGCATCTCAGGCATTTAAAAGTGCCCTGTTAGAACTGGGCCTATTTCTTTCAAAACAATCTTTGTTGCAAATGAGACGTTTCAAATTCTTATTATTCTTATATAGGAATCTGGGCTGTTCCTCTACGATGTCATTTATTTTGTCATCAGTTGTCAATACTGGCCAAAACTTCCTAATAACTTCACATACTTGCTTATTGTCAGCAGTGTATGATAACAAACATTTAAGTTGCTGTGACTGAGTTTTAAAATCCATACTCTCATGATGACTATGTAGGTTCAGAGAAGTAGGGACGTCCCTTTCCTCTCCTTAATTCCTGTAGATCATGCTTCAGTCTTAAATTCTTTCTTTTATAAGATCTTTTACTTAGATGCGTCTCAATATTTCTCTGTTCTGCTACAAAGTCTTCATTCTCCGTACATAATCTTGACGTTCTTAAGATCTGATTCTCAAAGATGTTATCAAAGATATGTCCCGGGTGCATACTCCTCCTATGCAGATAATGATTTCTCCAGGTTTCTTTTTTATGAATTCCTGTACTGATACCTCTATCAGGGTGTAGACGGATCTTTACATCCAGAAATTCTATGGTCTCCGAAGAGTGTTTGACCACAAACTGTAGAAAATCTGTGCTTTCGTTGATGAAGTTAACAAAAAGGTCCAATTGTGTAGAGCTGCCTCTTCTCATCCACAAAACGACCGTAGTACACTAGATATTGTTTTCAGGTACTAAGTAACAGTTCATTATGTTCCCACTCAGCCAGAACCAGATTGGAGTAACTATTTGCGCACGGGGTGCCCATAGCCACACCCCATGTCTGCACATAGAAAGAGTCCCCATACATAAAGATGTTATTTTCCAATACGAGTTCCAACAAGGAACATATTGGTTCTGCTTCCATACTGTTCCTTGCTAAGAAAGATCTTATTGCCTGTAGACCATAGTCATTCGGAATCACAGTAAACAAACTCGATGCCCATTGTCACTAGTAGCAAATCTTCATATTTTTTAAGACCCTTGGTAACTAAAAAAAGTTTTCCCAGAAAGTCTCCAGAGTCCTTCAATACAGTTCCTGCTAGTGGCAGGGCCTCCTTTAATTAATTCTCCACGTACATGGAAACAGGTTCAGTTACCCACCCCCTTCCAGAAACTATGGGATGTAGGGATGGGTCAATTGGATCCTTGTGAATTTTGGGGAGTCCGCTGATGTATGGAAAAGTACAGTTTTGTACCTACCATAAATGTAGATGTCCGATAGATATGCAACTGCAGTCCTGACATATGGGTTGTCCTGCTTCAGGCAGCCCTTCGGTCGGCCGGATTCCAAAGTCTGGGTCCGGCGTCGGCTGATGTCGCCTCCTCCCCGACGTCAGAGCGGCTGGGGTATAAAAGCATCAGCCGGCGCCATCTTCTTCAGTGTTTCTTGCCCCAGATGCCAGGTGCCCTCCAAGGAAGGCTAAATTTTGTGTATGGATAAACAAAAAATCCAGAAATGCACAACAGTAATAACAGATACAGCATAACAGATAACCCCAGCTTATAGGGAAAATGGACCCAAGGGAAAAAACAGAGGGGTAGGAGGGAGGGAAAACCTGACTGCAGTTGCATATCTATCGGGCATCTACATTTATGGTAGGTACGAAACTGTACTATGTCCTTCAAGAATGCAACTGCAGTCCTGACATATGGGTTGAATACCATAGCCAAGCTGGGGGTGGTAGGACTAAGCAAGAGATGGTGTAGCTAGAAGGCCCTGCAGGACTGCCGAAGCAAAGCCTGCTCGGGATCTGGAGTATAATGGCAGGTTGTAGTGTTTGGTAAATGTATGCACGGAGCTCCATGTAGCAGCCTCTAGAATATCTTTTGTAGCCACTCCTCTTAGAAAGGCTGTGGATGTGGCCATTGCTCTGGTGGAGTGTGGTCTAATATTGACTGGCACACTTTTTCCATGGAATGAATAACAATCTGATGCAGTGTCCAATCCATTTTGAGATAGTTTGCTTGGTGATTGCCTTTCCTTGTGCCCCAGGTGCATAGGCTACGAACAGTTGGTCAGACTTCCTGGTAGACTTGGTTCTGTCCAAGTAGTAGCGTAGTTGTCTGTGAATGTCTAAAGTATGCAACAGCTTTTCCCCTTTGTTTTGAGGGTTAGGAAAGAAAGTAGGCATGTGAATTGCTTGGTTTAGAGACACCCTGGATATCACCTTAGGCATGAATGAAGGATTGGTCCCAAGAGAAACTCTGTCCTGATGAAATATGAGGAAAGGAGGGACTGCCATGAGGGCCTGTATCTCTGACACTCTTCTTGCTGAGGTGACTGCCAACAGGAAAACCGTTTTCCAAGATAGGAATTGTATTTCTGAAGATGCTGCTGGTTCAAAAGGAGGAAGGATTAATTTTTCCAAGACGTAGTTGAGGTCCCATGCAGGGATTGGTTGTTTCCTTGGGAGGTTTGATATTCTTTATACGCCTTAAAACTGTCTTAGCAAAGGGTGCGAAAACACTGGTGGTTCACAGTTGTAATATGCTGAGATAGCTGAAGCGTGGATTTTGATGGAAGAGTATGAAAGGCCACTGCGAAACATTTCTGCCAAGTATTCCAATATCCGAGGTATGCTCATCAGGGATGCATCCTGGCTCTTGTTGACATTCCAGATGGTGAATCTCTTCCATTTGGCCGAATATGTTTTTCTGGTGGAAGGTCTGCGTGCCTCCAACAAAATTTCCTGAACTTCTTTGGAGAGGGAGTCATGGATCCCAGTCATCGAACTCTCCAAGCTGTCAGCTTTAAGGTTTGCAGCTTCGGATGAACAGTTTTGAAGTTGTGCTGAGTCACGAGCTGAGGCCATGGAGGCAAGGGCC
Source organism: Protopterus annectens (assembly GCF_019279795.1). Classification (NCBI taxonomy): domain Eukaryota; kingdom Metazoa; phylum Chordata; order Ceratodontiformes; family Protopteridae; genus Protopterus; species Protopterus annectens. The sequence goes on along the minus strand of NC_056738.1, from coordinate 484,810,729 downwards.
ACGGTTTGGTGTGAGTAATGCTCAGTAGCTGTGGGTACCAGTGTTGCCTTGGCCAGTCTGGAGCTATCAAGATTCCTCTTGGTTTTTCTGCCTTGATCTTCAGTAACACCCTGGTGATTAAAGGCAGGGGAGGAAATGCATAAATTGTTAGGGCATTCCAACTGAAGGAAAGAGCATCCGTTTTCCAGGCTAGAGGATGGTAAATCCTTGTGCAAAACCTTTCCAGACTATGATTGAGAGGAGAAGCAAAGAGGTCTATGTCTGGCCTTCCCCATGCAGTTGCTATTTGTGAGAAAATGCGTGGGTGCAGCATCCATTCGTGTGGATCCAAGAAATTTCTGCTTAACCTGTCTGCCAGAACATTGTCCTTGCCCGGAACAAACTGGGATTGCAAGTAGATCTTCAGTTTCAGGGACTTTTCCCAAAGAGTCATTGTTAGTCTGCAGAGGGGGTAGGAATGAGTGCCCCCTTGTTTGTTTATGTACCACATGACAGTGGTGTTGTCTGTCCTTATTAGCAGATGGCCTTGCTGAAGAGATTTTCCAACGGCTTCTATTGCATGTATCACTGCCAACATCTCTTTTTGATTTATGTGCTGATGCCTTTCCATGGGAGTCCATTGCCCTTGAATGCATCTGCCGTCCATGTGCGCCCCACATCCATGGTCTGAGGCGTCTGTTGTAATAGTTTGACTTGTTGGAGCTTTGTTGAAAGGCATACCTTCGTTTAAGTGACTTGCTTGAGCCCACCGTAAAAATTCCCTTTGTAGGCATGGTATGAGGGGAATTATGTGTTCCAGGTTGTGGCTGTGTTGAGTCCACAAGCTTTTGAGGTACCATTGCAGTTTTCTCATGTGTAGTCTTGCCAGAGGTATTAGAAGAATGCAAGATGCCATGAACCCCAGGGCCTGCAGGGTCTTCCTTGCGGTCAGGTGGGTTAGTTTTGTTAGGCTTTTGAAGTAGCCTGTTAAATGCTCTTGTTTCTCCTCTGTGAGAGATGCCATTTGTAGCTGTGCGTTCAACTTTGCTCCTAGAAAAATAATCTCTTGGGATGGCAGCAGTCTTGATTTTTGAATGTTGACTGTGTATCCCAAAGCCTGTAGCAACTGAATGACATAATCCAAGTGTTTTGTCAAGGTTTGTTTGCTGTCTGCTTGTATGAGGCAGTCGTCCACATAGGGGTATATTTGAAATCCCTGGAGTCTGCAGTGTGCCACTACTGATGCCAGGCATTTCGTGAATACTCTGGGCGCAGTAGATAAGCCAAACGGCAATGCTGAGAATTGATAATGCTCTGTTCCTGCAAGAAATCTGAGGTATCTTCTGCAACTATGTCTGATAGGGACATGCAGGTATGCCTCCTTGAGGTCCAGAGTAACCAGCCATGACCCCTTGCCCAACATGGGAAGAAGTTGCTGTAAGGTCAGCATCTTGAATTTTGGCACCATGAGAAAAGTATTTAGTACGGACAAGTCCAAAATAGGTCTCCATTGCTTTTCTTTTCTTGGAACAAGGAACAGTCTTGAGTAAAATCCCTGGCCTTGTTCCTGAGGAGGAACCTTCTCTATTGCTTTTATTTGTAACAGCTTTGAGACTTCTCTGAGTGCCTCTGCCCTTTGATTTTGTGGCAGGTTTGGCATGCCTTGTCCTGTTGGTAAAGTATGGAAGTGGAACTTGTAACCTCTGTCTATTATGTTCAGAATCCAATTGTCCTTTGTTATAATGTGCCAGTTTTTTGAGAATAGAGATAACTTTCCGCCTAAAGGTGCTTCTCTTTGAGCCTTGGTAGGCGGAGTGATATGCAAGTCATTGTGATTGTCCCTGTGGTGCAGGTGAAGTACCTGTGCCACTTCTTTGATTTTGATTTTGAGGTTGCCACTGGCGGCCCCTGTAGGAGCCTCGGTATTGCCCTCTACCTCGTGCACGCCTGTTCTTTCCCCTTTGAAAATTGTCCGAGGCTGGAAAGGACCAATTCTTTGAAGGCCAATTCCTGCTGAATCTGGGTGGCTGAACCTGGAGGAAATCTTTTACTGTCTGTACTGACTTTGCCTTCTCCTCAATAGACTTTAACACATCCTGAGCATTAGCACCAAAAAGCTTCTGTTTATCCAGAGGTGCGTCCAGGAGCTTTACTTTAACATGATCTGGCAGTGGCTGTTCTTTTAACCAAGCATGTCTACGTATAACAGCCCCTGTCATAGCTGCCCTACATGAAGCCTCCAATGCATCATAACCACACTGTAGAAAATGGTTACTAACCTGCTGAGAATTATGAACCAAATCCTGCAAAGCCTTTCTATCTATAGGCTCAGGAGAGGCTAGCTTTTTCTGCAAATCATCCAGCAAATAATCCTGGTACTTAAACATATGAAAAAGGCAGTTAAGTGACCTCATAGCAAGGGTGGTAGAGGTATAAACTTTTTTACCCCATCTCTCCAGGGACCTTGCTTCCCTGTCAGCTGGTAGTGGAATTTTGGCCGAGGAAGAAGCCACTCCTTTGGGGCCCTGTGAGATAGTTTCTAGATCCACAGTTTGGGCCTTAAAGAAATGCTTGTGAGTGTCAGGGACCCTGTAATATCTGTCTGGCTTGACAGGAGCAGGAGGGAGGGAATCAGGGGAAGCACTGGAATCTGAAAATACATCATCCAGGACATCCAAAACTGGAGGGATGGCCAAAGGCCTGTGCTGGGGTAACTTGAGGAAGGTATGGAGCCTTTTCCTAGAATCAGAAAATTCCTGACCCTGCCACTTAAAATGTTCCCTCATGGAGTGGAGGACTTCACCGAAAGTAAAATCCTCCGGAGGGGAGGCAGAGGGAATTGAATCCTCAGCATCAGAGTCTTCATAGGCTTGGAAAGACTCTTCTTGGGTGTCTGAATGCTCTGAAACCCCAGAGGCTTCATCTGAAGAGAGGTCATCAGCCTGCTCAGTTCTAGGCCGTTTTTCTGCAGGTGGCTGAGAACCTCTGTCTGGATGGGACTGAGACCCCCTAATAAGAGAGATTATGTCTGCAGCAAGAGACATGATCTGTCTATCAGAGGAAGGGGCCTGTGAGGCAGGCTTAGAATGGGCCTTGGCCTGGCTGGCGGCCTTAGCACGTGCAAAGGCCTTAATGGACATGGATACAGGAGGCCTAGCTGCCCCACGTGCAGGGGTAACCTTATCAACAGGAATGGTGTCGGGTAGATCGAGAACTTCGGTTTCTGGAGGAAAATCAACAACCGGCACCAGTGTAGGCTCAGAGACCGAAGAACGTGTTAATGCGGTGTCGTCGGCCTGGAGCGGTTCACTAACCACTTCCGAAGGGGCCAAAATACTCGCGGAGGGCTTAGGAGTAGTATCGGTAGAAGACGTGGGCCGATGGTGTCAGTCCCGGTCCTCACGTTTTTTGGTAGTTGGTGCCGTTGGTTGCTCCAACGGCATGGTATAAGCGAAGAATTCACCAAAAAAGTTTTCGGCAAATTTTGCCCGGCGCCTGAGAGTGCGCTTATTAAAGCAAGCACAGGCGGCACAGGCCGAGACGTCGTGGTCTGGGCCCAGGCAAGGGAGGCAGTAAGAATGGAAGTCCTTATGAAGTATTTGTTTACCACAAGACAAACAATTATTAACTTTCTCAATTTGTTCTGACATCGGCTGAGGCAAGAAAAAAATGTTCCCCAACGGGGTACTTACCTTTTTAGATGACTTCGGTAACTGAAAACACAGGAGCTGACCAACCGGCACTTGCGAACTGCTTCTGCTTTGGGCACAGTGCGGCAAGAAAGACTGAAGAAGATGGCGCCGGCTGATGCTTTTATACCCCAGCCGCTCTGACGTCGGGGACGAGGTGACATCAGCCAACGCCGGACCCAGACTTTGGAATCCGGCCGACCGAAGGGCTGCCTGAGGCAGGACAACACATATGTCAGGACTGCAGTTGCATTCTTGAAGGACATCATAGATTATCAAAGAACTCCTATAGTTCTTGTGAGATGTTTGTCTCTATCAATAGGTCATATAGGTGGCTGCGAAAATGATCTACCTGCAATAAAGATGACATGCATGGAAAAAAACAGATATCCCCTTGGAATTGTAAGGCCCCTTAAGACTTCCTGGGAGAAGAAAACTGAGAAATGATATGTCTAACTATTTTGGCAGAGCCAATTTTCAGTGGAGGTCTGGGGAGAAAATATCCAAACAGTAAATAATTTCAAAGTCTGCATACATGTTAGTAAATGTGTTTACAGACTGTTAAACAGAATGACATTTACTGAAACACTGCAAAACATTAAGTGGCAGATACTTGTAATTATGAGAAAAAAACTTGTTACAAGAACTGAAAGTCAGAGGAAACTTTTCTAAATCTACAGTTATTGCCTTTGTTTTGAAACAAACTTAAACTTGTGACCAGCTAATCAAAATAAATCACCTTTTCCATCAGCATGCAAAAACTGGAACCAAGCATCTTGTAAAAGTTACTAAAGCTGCTGTTAGTCCAAAAAGCTAGTGCTGTAAGTTAGCAATGTATTTTCCCCATTTTCAAATTAGGTATTTTGTGTGGGATTTTGAATATTGACCGTGATATTTTTGGCTATTGCCAATAAAATGTGGTGTATGTGTGCATGCATGAGTGTCTCAGCCAATAGTGAACGCTCAAGAGTGTTCTAAAAATCATTGATAATAAAAAGTAACACAAAATATTGAAAAATACCCCACTATTTTTTTTTGCAGGAGACACCCCACGCGAATTGCTAATTTTATAATTATATATATTATATATATATATATATATATATATATATATATATACACACACACAAAAAAAACTCTAAGAATGCACTACAGCTAGGAAACGGCAAATTCATAAACGTCACTGTACCATGATCTCAATCTAAGAGCTGCTGGCAGGCAGAAAATCAGCTGAAACGTGCATATACACACGCAAACACACATACATGTACTTTTATCATAAAAACCTTACAAATTATTAAGAGGAATCTCTTAGTCCACACACTATATCAACCTTTTGCATAACCAACCAAGAAAAAATAAATGAGAAATGGAGTAAAGAACTGACAATGCCTTATACAGGACATTATCATAGATACTGTGCATTATGTCGCATATAGGAGAAAGTTTGAGTGTACTTTCAAAACACTGGATAAAGTGCATCACTGGCTTCATGTTTTGCAATTTTAAATGAATCATGCTAAACAAATGACTGTCCAAAACGAGCAACTCTGCCTATTACCCTCTATGATTCACTGATTACAATTATAAATGTAAATAAATTTGTACTTCACTGTAGGCTGCCTATATATAAATGACTGAAAATTAGCTACACAGTGTTGGCAAAAGCATTTCCATTAGCACTGTACCATAACATTTATCATCAAACTTAACTTGGAGCAGTGTTTCTCAAATTGTGAGGCCCAAGGCTGTTTCAGTGTATACCGTATGTCGACCACAATGTAAGGGCAACCAGCAAGGAGACACCAGACCCGTAGATGGTACTATTCAGCACAAATAAACGGCACGTTGCAAGAAAATTAAAATAGAATCAGTTTTAATGCCACCAGGTATACTGGCTTCATCAGAGTCACAGTAACACAAACAGCTTGGTGCTAATAAATACTACCCATCAGAGCAATGTTAATTAATCAATAATTCAATTAACCACACATCCTGTATTGTAAATCATATTTCCTACAATACTAAAGCCTTATGTTCCGGATGTTTGATGTTTGATAACCATTCAATCAACAACAACAAATAAATAACACATTTCAATTAAAAAATGAAATAATATTCATTAAAACTTTACAACCAATATAGGTGTAATAACATTCCATTAATACAATCCATAAATTAATGAATATTCCTACACAAAATTAATTTAAAAAATATATATGTGTATACCTATACTTGTTACTTAATGTAAAGAACATATCCTATCCCATCAAGTTTTGTTAAATCATATAAAACTTGCCCTATATTTCAACAAGGGTTTTAAAGAAATGTTCTCATTAATCCCAGGTATTCTAGTGGCATTTAATCTGATTTGCCAGTGCCACATAGTTGCTTGTGTCACCCTGATAATCAGAGAAAACCTTGTCCACTATGAAGAATAGAAACTTCTTAAACCCTTGGCATCCTCTAGAATGTAAAAAAAGTGCATTGTGTTCATCCCCTCTTTTAATTGAACCACAATGTTATTCTTTCTTTCAAGCTTCTTGTTGTCATGCCGACGTAGAATGCGTCGCATGACATACAGGTAGCCACATAAATACAGTTTTTAGTTAAACAGTTGCACATGCCAGGGCATGCAATGGTTCGTTCAAAACCAGCAATGGTAAGGTAAGATCCTACAGCTATATACCTACACCATTTGCAACATCCACATTTGTTCATAAAGGACCGCCTGTTATCCCTCAATTTCTTCTCTAGAATGTCCTTTAAATTGGAGCCCCTACTATAAACAATAATAGGTGAATCACCTATTAACTCGGGACAATACAGGTGTATGAGACCTGACAAGGGTGGGGGGATGGTGATCATGTATAACACAGATTACACTGGTCTAATGATGGAATTACTGAGTGATGTTTATACATATAGTAGAGTTTCTAAACATGAGGTCAATGTAGCCTATAGAAGGATTGATTTGTATCTTTTGGACAGTTTACATCAAGGTGCCATTACAGAGATAGAGTATGACTACCTTTCAGTAAGATTTCCTAGGATGCCAAAATTTTTTGGCATACCTAAAGTTCATAAGGGCACAGACCGCTTGCAGTTTCCATTGTTTCTGCGGAAAGGTTCAAAGACAGAACCATTGGCATCTTATGTTGACCTACATTGTAAGCGGGCTCTAGTAGATGCTAGTCACATCCTGAAGGACTCATGGCATTGTTTGGAGAGATTGGGTTCAGTGGATATAGAAAACATGGGTAGTTTTGGGTTTTTAACTATTGATGTCATCAATTTGTTTTCGGTCATCCCCCACCAGGCAGGTTTAAACCTGTTTTATGATAGTTTATTTTCTAGTCCAAGTTTTGATTTGAGCAAATTGGAAATTTGTCATGAATTAATGGAACTGGTTTTGAAGAATAATTTCCTGATGTTTGAAGGCGAACTGTTTAGGCAACAAACTGGGGTAGCAATGGGGGCACGATGTGCTCCAGTGTTTGCAAATTTAGTGCTTTTAGCATGGGAGAAAGAGAACATATTCAAATCTGGTTACACAGAAAACATCCTCCTATACAACAGGTTTTTGGATGATTTGCTCATCCTTTGGGATGAAGCCAGTGCCATGGAGTTCATGGCTTATTTGAATACAACCTCGGAATTTTTGAAGTTTACATATAGTTGGAGTTATGAATATACAAACTTTTTGGACATCAGGATTTCTAAAAAAGGTTTGGGATTTGATAGTAACATCTATAGGAAACCCAGCTATGCAAACTCCTTGTTACATTTCAGAAGTTGCCATCCCCTGCATCAAAGGAGGGGACTAGTGAAGGGTCAAATGGTCCGTTTGTCAAGAATAATTAGTGATGACAACGAGTTTAAACAAGAAATTTATATTCTCATTGGTTTATTTTTGGAAAGGGGCTACCCTCTAGACTTGTTGACTAAAGTCAAGCGTGAGGTATACAAGAAAAGGAGGAGTAGGTATGCCCCGATTCTGACAGGAAAGGGGGTCGGGGCTGGTGATATGAACAACAAGAACAAGACCTTGATAGAAGGGAACAACATTGGATGTAACCCTAAATTCATTTTGAAATACAATGACATTTCTTTGGACATTTGCTCAAGTTTGAGGAGTATATGGGAATATTTTTTGAGTAAGGAGACAAGGGACACATTGGGTGATTCACCTATTATTGTTTATAGTAGGGGCTCCAATTTAAAGGACATTCTAGAGAAGAAATTGAGGGATAACAGGCGGTCCTTTATGAACAAATGTGGATGTTGCAAATGGTGTAGGTATATAGCTGTAGGATCTTACCTTACCATTGCTGGTTTTGAACGAACCATTGCATGCCCTGGCATGTGCAACTGTTTAACTAAAACTGTATTTATGTGGTATGTCATGATTCTACGTCGGCATGACAACAAGAAGCTTGAAAGAAAGAATACGGGAGCATTGTGGTTCAATTAAAAGAGGGGATGAACACAATGCACTTTTTTTACATTCTAGAGGATGCCAAGGGTTTAAGAAGTTTCTATTTTTCATAGTGGACAAGGTTTTTTCTGATTATCAAGGTGACACAAGTAACTATGTGGCACTCCGTGAGATGGAGTGGCAAATCAGATTAAATGCCACTAGAATACCTGGGATTAATGAGAACATTTCTTTAAAACCCTTGTTGAAATATAGGGCAAGTTTTATATGATTTAACAAAACTTGATGGGATGGGATATGTTCTTTACATTAAGTAACAAGTATAGGTATACACATATATATACATATATTTTTTAAATTAATTTTGTGTAGGAATATTCATTAATTTATGGATTGTATTAATGGAATGTTATTACATCTATATTGGTTGCATAGTTTTAATGAATATTATTTCATTTTTTAACTGAAATGTTTTATTTATTTGTTGTTGTTGATTGAATGGCTATCAAACATCAAACACCCGGAACACAAGGCTTTAGTATTGTAGGAAATATGATTGACAATACAGGATGTGTGGTTAATTGAATTATTGATTAATTAACATTGCTCTGATGGGTAGTATTTATTAGCACCAAGCTGTTTGTGTTACTGTGACTCTGATGAAGCCAGTATACCTGGTGAAAGCGCTTAGTCCTTTTTGTGCTTTCTGCTGTTCGAATTGTGGCATTAAAACTGATTCTATTTTAATTTTCTTGCAACGTGCCGTTTATTTGTGCTGAATAGTACCATCTACGGGTCTGGTGTCTCCTTGCTGGTTGCCCTTACATTGTGGTCGACATACTTTAATCATTTTGGCGGACTCCTGTTTTTGGCGTCTTTTTTTCTTTTGGACTGTTTCAGTGTATACCCAAGCCAGTCTAGATGTCCTCTGTACTTATATTAACTACTTATGTTGTTTTTACATAGGAGCAGAAAAAAAAATCAGGGAGGACTACAGTCAATGAATAAGCATCCCTGACTGTTAGTCAATAGTAAATACTGTTGTAAGCCACATCTTGGTCATTTGAAGTGTGAATTTGTTACAGGGACAGGTTTCTTAGAACAGAAGGTTTCAAAGGGCTTTTTTGATTTCTAGGAGATGTATAAATACTTTTGTATGATTTGAGGTAAATTTGCTTTAAAACTGAGGGAAGGTCACCTATTACTTAGAATGATCTGAATGTATCTATCTACTCCTTCCACGAATAAACACTGTACACCTTAAAAGTGATTACAACTGTCAACAGGCTAGGTCAAGAACAAAAAGCTGCTTTGCACCAGTTCATCTACCTGGTTAACACATTAAACTAAACATAAATTAGGAGGTAAACTATGGTCGAAAGTAAGAAGGAACAAAAGAAGACAAAGGATGTTGAGAAAAGAATTAAAAGCATTCAACAAACTTCATGGATTCAGAGATTAAGTATTGGCTAGCTGACCATGCGAGCCATTCTAAACCTTTTTTGTGCTTGAATTAACCAATCCCATTTGGTTAGAGACTGGCCTTACACATCCCATGGTCAATAATTATACGTTACCCCTAGAGTATAACTGAGATTATACCACAGACAGTTTGAGGGTAGACATGCACAGGATAAAACATTTAAGAGCTGCATCTGTCAGTCAATAGCAGAGAGGGAAGTCCTGCAGTAATTTTTGTTTCCCATCTACAGATCAAAGTTGCACCTGAATATGGATAAGCATGAACGTAGTTTTATATGGATGGGGAGTCTGTACCAGAGCAGTGGTTTCCTCTGTGAGATATGCCTGTCCTTCTAAGCCATTTTGTTGATGTTGCAGAATAGGACTGATCCCTAAACCAAGCATTTGATGCCATTTAATTTGCGTATGTGCAGGAAATCCATCAGTACTGGGTCGCCTTGTATACCAGACACAGGTCACCTCTTAGCAGTGTGTTGGATACAGTGTACAGAACACAGCGTGTGTTGTAACCTTCAGAAACATTTACAAGTGCAGGCACATGCATATAAATAATGAACATGTGCAGGCAGCACAGCCATTTTGAGAGAACAGCCAGAGTGTTAACATGTATGAGTGTAGTAGTCAGACTGTATATAAAAGTTTATTTAAGTTTAAGTTACTAAGCCTCTATCCAGATGTGTTTGTGTGTAATAAAGCTGCCTGAACCAAACCCACTACTGTTGGGTCTGTTTTATCCTGACAGGACGAGCAACATGGTGTCAGAACTGGGATTGAGAGTGGAACTTCAAGCCATGAGGTGCAGAATTGATGGTGACGGTATACTGAGCAGGTTGGGTGATACAATGTTCAAACAATTAAAGAGGGCCAGAATCGAACTTCAGGTAACTAAAACTTGCACGGTTCTATATTACGTCATCGAAATGTTGCAATATCGAAACCTAAACCTAGAACTGTATTCATCGAAACGCATTTACGCAAATCGATGAATACTTCCAGGGTAAAGATTAGTTGGTCAACTACATGGTGTTGCCCTTTTCTCCGCTGTAGTGCGATCTCAGAGTTGGTATATTTAGTAGGGAGGGGGTGTGGGGGGTTGTTTTAGGTTAGGTTAGTTATGTGGGATTGCAGGACAAGTGGTTTTTTGCACTGTAAGTATTCATGAATTCACATAAATGCATTTCAATGAATATAGGTCAATGTTTAGGTGTTCGATATTATGAACATTCGACGCTGCAATAGACACACTTGCACAAATTATTTATTTTGCAAAGAAAATGATACAGAGCATTCCTAAGGTACAAAACACATTATTAATCAAATGAATAGCGCAAAACGCATTATTACTCAAACGAAAGGCACAAAATGCATTATTAATTAAAGGAAGTGTTCAAAACCACGATATTTGATAAAACTATCAGAAATACTTATATGGGGTTCAGAACTACCTTCGGTTTGCATAACGAGCATGTTTAAAGTAAAACAAGCACAAGAAAAGTATGAGCATGATAAGGGGTTAAATGGGCATAACAACTACAATAAAAGGGCAAAATAAGCTTAAAAAAAGTGAGGCGACTGCCTGTTTTTTAGTGAACGACTGTGTTTTGGCATAAACTACTATTTCACATTGACCAAAGCCATTCAAAGCATAACTAGAGCTGTTCAAAGTAGCTCAGTGTTTGCAATGTGTGTGTGTTCTTTACTGCGGTGCAATTATTTCAAAGAGTTTGCTGTGTGCAAAGTACAGTTATTTTGCAAAGTACAGTCAAAGTACTGCCATTTCAAAACATGTCTTGTGCTGTGTATATTTATTCACAGAGTGCCGCCATTTCAAATTGTTTCTTATAGTATACAGACTTACTTTGCAAAGTACAGCCATTTTGAAAAGTTCTTGTGCTGTATAGAGTTCATTTGCAGAGTACACTCATTTTGAAGTCTTTCTTACTCTGAGCTTCGTGTGCCGTGTACAGTTCATTCGTAAAGTACAGTATTTTGAAGTATTTCTTACACTGATAAAGGGTGGTTTCACAAAGTACAGTGATTTTAAAGTGTTCCTGTGCTACGGAAGTTATTTGGCAAAGTGCAGTTATTTCAAAGTCTGTTGTGCTATTGGGCATAATTACAAGCTCTTGCATAAAGTTCTTTCATGTTTATGTCTGTGTATGTTCATACATAATTTCAAGCACCTTCAGTACTGTGTGTTGATATGGCACAGGCATTTTGCAGAACCAGTCCACTTGTGTTTGATCATAACATTGCAGAAATTGGAAAGTATTTGAGCAGGAATATGATATTCTCAAGCAAGCACCTTTTTCTGGCAAAAATGCACTTATGAGGGCATTTATTTTGCTTAACTTAGCAGGGTCAGAAGCCATTCAAAGAGAAGGGTCATTTGTGTATGCACCAGCTGTATGCTGCCATATTGCTGTACCAGCCGAATCAAGAGGGCCCCGAGTGCTTGAAACGTAAACTTAGAGAAATGTGCAACTCCCAGACAAATGTTACATTAGAGAGGCAGCTATTTTCTACAAGAGACCAAAAGCCAGGTGTAACTCTTGCAGCTTATAATCACTGACTTGAGAAATAAAGCTAAAACGTGCAGATTTGGTGATTTGAAAGACGAGTTAATAAAGAACAGACTTGTGTGTAGTGTTAATAGGGCTGCAATGAGAAAGATTTTGCTTCGTGACACTGATTTAACGTTGAGCAAAACTATACAGATTTGTTAAATCCATGAGCTCACAGAAAGGTACACAAGTATGCCTGCAATTGATAAGAGCATGGTTTCAGCAGCCTCTAGAGCAAGTGTAGACAGCATGCTGCACGTGGCTAGCAGAAGCAGGCCTAAGCACATGGCAGCTGCAGCCCCAGCAGGTTTTCTAGGGAGGACCCATAACTTTCTGGCAAGTTCCAAGACTAGCCCAGCAAAACGGACATGCTCAGTGCAGTATAAGGGAGAGTCAGCAAAACCCAAGTCAAGTCTTATTGTTAACTGTTGTAATTGTGGTGACACTCATGAGTCTAAAAGAGAGAAGTGCTTAGCATTTGATTAGCAATCCCACAGGTGTAAAAAAATGACCACTTTCTAAAGTTTTGTAAATCAAGCAAGCCTCATTTGATTAAGAAAGGTCACTCAAAAAGCAAGTTGATCATGTAAAAAGCTGCAACCCTGCTTTCTATGTAGATGGTCATCAGTGGTGGATGAAA